>NC_056452.1:21643706-21923706 GCF_018296145.1 Oncorhynchus tshawytscha | reverse complement strand
CCATCCTGGGTGATGTTGGTCAGATCAGTAATGATCTTGTTGACCTTCTTCCTCTTGTTAGGGTGGGCGGAAATCGAGAGAGGCATGCCTGCAGCCTACACCAATCAGAAAGACACAGTTAAAATGACCAGCCAATCACAGACTGTTGATTAGAAGGATGATGATGGTGATGATGATGGTGGGTCATTTCCCCTCCTGTGTCACAACTGAAGACTGGGTGGTTGGTCACTTCTCTCCATCTGCTTGCTGGATCACAACACCATTAGATTTAAGGTGGGGTTCTAGGGAGCCATTACTCTGTGGTGCTGGGCCTTTGAGCGGCTGGTTCTGTGGTCTGTATTCCATACTGTAGTTGATGTGATGGGTTTAATCTGTTGTAACTGAAGCTCCTGCTGGAATCCAACACCCTGCAGCTATTATTACTACATGTTCCTGAGTGTCACTGTTACCACTTACACACACACACATCACATACCCACTGACACACACACACACACACACATCATATACCCACTGACACACACACATACTGACACACACCAAAAAATGCATACACACACACCCTGATCACACCAGGGTACGCTGGGTAGAGACAGGGAAAGGTGGGAGAATGCAGGGTTTATGCAGCTCCTGATGGGTTAGCGTGGGGGAAAAGTCCCCCAACTTCAGGAGGACGTGAGGCTGAAGGCCTGGGGGTCTGAGGGTCCCATTACCCAGAGCAGAGGGGCTTCTATCCCCCTCACTATTCCTGTTTTAGCTGCAGATAAATCTCCCGGGAGGACAGCTGACAGGGAACGTCATCAGTCAGCACATTCCCAAACACACACGTCCCGATTCCCGAAACACCCAGCTCATCCCCTAGAACTCCCAACATAATTCTCTCGTGAGACGTTCACGTGGTGTCGGAGTTATCGGACGTTTGGAGTTCTGACTGGTTGTTTTTTTTTGTACGACCCTCCAATTCATTTTTACCACTGACCTCTGACCTTTTCAACCAAAAGATGATAACAAATCAGTTTATGACCATTACAAACTGGATAATGTAGCTAGTTTGTTATATATTGACAAATATGTCATATTGTCAATATTAAGCAAGAAAACTATCTAGCTAACTTAATTATTAGCAACGGTAGCAAGCATATCGAGAAAACTATCTAGCTAACTACCCAGTTAGCACATTTGGTTTCTTGTAAGTTGTGGAAACATGTGTTTTTGGTTTTTGTTTTCACCTTGGTTGTGGGAACGAAGCAATACATTTCCTGACCGATAAAATGTAAGGTTTTCTAAATGTTCTGAGAACAGAAGTAAGACTTTTACCTGTTCTGGGAACTTTTATTTTTAGTTTGCAGGAAGTTTCTAAGAATGTTTAACTCCGGCTCCTTGAAAGTTTTCCAGGGAGGTTTTATTAACACTCTGAGAACAGAAATTATGAACGCTTTGAAAACGGAAATTATCGATTATTTGTAGGTTTTTGAATAAATTCCACACAATGTTTCAATAAGGATTTTAATAACACTGCTAGCTTATTTCATGTTTTACTCCACACACAGATAAGACACATGGAAATGAATTTCCTTGGGCATTAATCATGTGAACACTTTTCATTTTGTGTTATGACAAGGCATCTGTGGAATTTGAACCTAAGATCTTCTGTTCTCTAGACATGTAATTAGTCCACTGCGCCACCAGGGCTGCATGTACACAGACAGCTGAATTCTGATCTTTTGCTCAATTATTGACAAAAGTACTGATCTGATTGGCCAAAAGACCAATTAGTGTAAAAATGATCAGAATTAGGCAGCTTGTGTAAATGCAGCCCAGGATGGAGCTAGCAAACCATGTATTTTTTACTCCTACAAAGCTGTTAATTTTAGTCTATTCAAACAGACCCCATTTCAAAGGAAACAATCACTCATTAAGATCAGGTGTGGCCAATTAGTGGGCGTGGCCAACGCACCTGAACACACTCAACAAGAGAGAGGAAGAGATAGTTTTGTTGATGCTGAGAATGGAATGTTTTTAAATAACATTCTAACAACATTCTCTGAATATTACTAAAGATTTCTTGTGGTTTTAATTTAGTTTAAGTTTTCTTAATGTTGTTGGAACAAATTGAGAACATGACTTTGATAGAACAATGAGGAAATCTGTAGGAAACGCTATGCTGAAGTACTGAGATTCAAATCCAATCATATTTGTCACATGCACCAAATACAACAGGTGTAGTAGACCTTACAGTGAAATGCTTACTTACAGGCTCTAACCAATAGTGCAAAAAAGGTATTAGGTGAACAATAGGTAAGTAAAGAAATAAAACAACAGTAAAAAGACAGGCTATATACAGCAGCTAGACTATAAAAGTAGGGAGGCTACATACAGACACCGGTTAGTCAGGCTGATTGAGGTAGTATGTACATGTAGATATGGTTAAAGTGACTATGCATATATGATGAACAGAGAGTAGCAGTAGCGTAAAAGAGGGGTTGGCGGGTGGTGGGTGACGAGACACAATGCAGATAGCCCAGTTAGCCACTGTCTGGAAGCACTGGTAGGTCGGGCCAATTGAGGTAGTATGTACATGAATGTATAGTTAAAGTGGCTATGCATATAAGATACACAGAGAGTAGCAGCAGCGTAAAAGAGTGGTTTGGGGGGGG
This sequence comes from Oncorhynchus tshawytscha, assembly GCF_018296145.1. Lineage (NCBI taxonomy): Eukaryota > Metazoa > Chordata > Actinopteri > Salmoniformes > Salmonidae > Oncorhynchus > Oncorhynchus tshawytscha. The sequence continues at coordinate 21,921,049 of NC_056452.1, read as the reverse complement.
GCACACAATGCAAATAGTCCGGGTAGCCATTTGATTACCTGTTCAGGAGTTTTATGGCTTGGGGGTAAAAACTGTTGAGAAGCCTTTTTGTCCTAGACTTGGCACTCTGGTACCTCTTGCCATGCGGTAGTATAGAGAACAGTTTATGACTGGGGTGGCTAGGGCCTTCCTCTGAAACCGCCTGGTGTAGAGGTCCTGGATGGCAGGCAGCTTGGCCCCCGTGATGTACTGGGCCGTATGCATTACCCTCTGTAGTGCTTTGCGGTCAGAGGCCGAGCAATTACCGTACCAGGCAGTGATGCAACCAATCAGGTTGCATGCTCTCGATGTTGCAGCTGTAGAACCTTTTGAGGATCTCAGGACCCATGCCAAATCTTTTTAGTTTACTGAGGGGGAATAGGCTTTGTCGTGCCCTCTTCACGACTGCCTTGGTGTGTTTAGGCCATTCTTGTTTGTTGTTGATGTGGACACCAAGGAACTTGAAGCTCTCAACCTGCTCCACTACAGCTCCGTCGATGAGAATGGGGGCGTGCTCGGTCCTCCTTTTCCTGTAAGTCCACAATCATCTTCTTAGTCTTGATTAAGTTGAGGGATAGGTTGTTATTCTGGCACCACACGGCCAGGTCTCTGACCTCCTCCCTATAGGCTGTCTCATTGTTGTCGGTGATCAGGCCTACCACTGTTGTGTCGTCTGCAAACTCAATGATGGTGTTGGAGTCGTGCCTGGCCATGCAGTCATGGGTGAACAGGGAGTAAAAGAGGGGACTGAGCACGCACCCCTGTGGAGCTCCTGTGTTGAGGATCAGCGTGGCAGATGTGTTGCTACCTACCCTCACCACCTGGGGGCGGCCCGTCAGGAAGTCCAGGATCCAGTTGCAGAGGGAGGTGTTTAGTCCCAGGATCCTTAGCTTAGTGATGAGCTTTGAGGGTACTATGGTGTTGAACGCTGAGCTGTAGTCAATGAATAGCGTCCTCACGTAAGTGTTCATTTTGTCCAGGTGGGAAAGGGCAGTGTGGAGTGCAATAGAGATTGCATCATCTGTGGCTCCCACAGAAGAACATTCTTGGAACAATTTGAGAACATTATTCTAAATAGAACCATGAAGAAACCAGTAGGAAACGTTATGCTGAAGTACTGAAATTCCCACAGAAGTTGTTTTTGTAACGTTCTCTGAACTATTTGAGAACATTCCCAATGTCAAACCAGTTGAATAACGTTCCTAAAACATTGTCAAAATGTAAATGAAATGTAACCATGTTTGAACTTTTAGGAAATGTTCTGTTAAAATAATGAAATACCAAGAAAATACAGTTTTTTTGTCAAGTTTCTTGAATGTGTGGAGAATGTGTGGAGAATGTGTGGAGAATGTGTGGAGAATGTTCCAAAGACAAGTAACTATTCCACACCATTCCCAGAAAGTTGTTGGAAGGTTAATGCAAAATAACCTCAGGACAACCAAGCTCTGAGAAACACGTGGTTCTCAGAACAAAATGTGTTAGCTGGGTAAATTATTATTGGTTGAAGAATTGTTCTGATTTTAGAAGCACTTGAACTTGAATCATGTCGGACTGACGACTCCGAGCACGTGAATGCCTCATCATACCACCGACATCCCAAACCCACTCCAGCCTGATGGACATGAAACGTGAATGCCTCATCATACCACCGACATCCCAAACCCACTCCAGCCTGATGGACATGAAACGTGAATGCCTCATCATACCACCGACATCCCAAACCCACTCCAGCCTGATGGACATGAAACGTGAATGCCTCATCATACCACCGACATCCCAAACCCACTCCAGCCTGATGGACATGAAACGTGAATGCCTCATCATACCACCGACATCCCAAACCCACTCCAGCCTGATGGACATGAAATGTGAATGGTTTGTACCCGATGAGTGTTGAAGAATAAATGGCTAAATCCATGCAGCTACTAACCAATAGCTAGAAAGCCATGTAAGTTGATACCATACCATGAATATATGAATTAATGTATGCTGTGATACATATGACATGCTGCCGTACGTGGAGGACACATGACACACACTGACCAGGACTATTACACCTGAAACAGCCCAGCAGGGCCCAGCCCAGCACAGTGCAGGCCTTGCACGGCATAAACCCATGTTGAATCAAATCTAAAACCAGTAGATCGCCCAATTCATTCCTTAACAGTGAGCTTGTCCGTACCTGGCTGACAATTACACCTGCATCAGTCCATTATTATCACCCCCAGATAATAGATGCCATTTAGCAGAAGCTTTTATTCAAAGCGACTTACAGGAATGTGTGCATATGTTTTATGTATGGCTGGTCCTAGGAAATAAACCCACTATGATGGTGTTACAAACATCCTGCTCTACCAACTGGTAGGAGGTGATGTCACAAATGTAGCCTTACCTCAGGAGAATTCTCAGGAATTAGAGAAGAAGAAAATAATGTTCAAGGAGGAGAAGAAGAGTTGAAAGTATTCCAGAAAGTATCCCAGTGCCTACCCTCCTGTACACCCAAGAGACAGTGTAGGAGCTGGGCTACGGAAGCCTGGGTGGGTGGGAGCTGCTTAAGGGTCTACGAGGAGACTGATATTGTCTCAGATGCTCCCGGGGTCTATGTATAGACCAGTATAGAACGGGGGAGGGGGGTGTAGTTTGAAGAGGGAGGGAGGACAGAATAGTGGATAGAGAAAGATAATCACTTAGCCCCCTTCCCTTCGCTCCCCGAGGACTGTGTTTCTCACCATAGTGAAGTGTCCAGTTCACCTGTTTATACCTTTAGAATAAACAAGTATGTCCCCACATCACTCAGATCTATGTTACACAACTGACCACATAGAGAGAGAGAGAGAGAGAGAGAGAGACAGAGACAGACAGAGAGGGAGAGAGAGAGAGAGAGAGAGAGAGAGAGAGAGAGAGGGAGGGAGAGAGAGAGCATACTGAAAGAGAGGGAGAAAGAGAGTGAGATAATGAGATATGGGTAGAGAGAGAGAGAAAGGGGGACAGAGTGAGACAGAGCTAGTGTCTAATCATCAATAGAGAATTTACTATGCATCCGACTTTAATGACCTATTTCAAAGCTAACCCTCAACCCTGTCCTCTAACCCCTGACCCATAAACCTAGCACCAACTCTAAACCTGACTCAGATTTATGAGAATGTATGGCATAACTGAAGACCTATGACTGCAGGGACTGGATAGTAGCCCCATGATGGTGATCAGGTAGTGTGTGTGTTGGTGGGGTGGGGGGTGGGGGTGGGGGGTAGTTCTTCTGATGTCTTTACTCTGATCACATTGTAAAAATTAGTGTTTAGAGTCCAGCACTCAGCACTCAACCAGATGACTGGAGATCAACAGGACTAAAAATAGGAGAGGCCCTCCTGGCAGTGTGTGTGTGTGTGTGCGTGCGCGCTCGTGCGAAGGCCTAATGTCAGGGGAGAGAGCTAAGTGCATTACCAGTTATCAACCAGTAGGAGTGTAGCCATTCTCGTGATAAAGATTAGCGTTAGTGTTTTCTCCTCAGACACAACATACTTGACATTGTTTGGGTTACCACTCACCTGAGTCATGCGACAACAGCCATTTTGCTTTGCAGCAGAAGAACCCTGACACACAGCCCTCACCTCACCCTGGGATCAGATGATGAGGCTAAAGTTTGAGGCTAAAGATAGCGATCCAGCATGGGGTAGGTAGGGTTTCACAGCTCTGGGATGGTGACTGACAGAACATGGTCAAGGAATTTGGAACACAGTTTACAGTCTTCAACATAGAGATGATAATAAAACACCCACGAAGGCAGCTAGCAACCTAGTGAAAGGGTTTGTTTGATGATTATATTCATCCCTTAGAGAAAAAACACACTATTTCACATGTGGAAAATCACATGATTTCACATGAAATTTCACTTTTTTTCACATGAACACGTGTTTTTGGAACATTTCACATGATCACGCTTTCATGTGTGTAGTTATATGTTATCACGAGGCTTCGCATGTTGTCACACGTTATCACATTAACGTCACATAAGATCACGTGTGAGCACATGAACACGTGTTTTTGGAACACTTCACATGTGTTCACATGTGAAACTCATGTGGTTTTTCTGTAAGCGATCCATCATAACCCTATGATGAGACTGTGACTGAGCTCACTGTAATAACGAAGCAACACCACCTTGTGGATGACGGCAGGAACTGTCCCAGATGATGATTATAATATAACTCCTACCTACCTCGTCTCTCTTACCCAGTCCTATTGGAGGTGGGCATGATGCTGGAGACATAGGCAGAGACAGGCAGACAGACAGACAGACAGACAGACAGACAGACAGACAGACAGACAGACAGACAGACAGACAGACAGACAGACAGACAGACAGACAGACAGACAGACAGACAGACAGACAGACAGACAGACAGACAGACAGACAGACAGACAGACAGACAGACAGACAGACAGACAGACAGACAGACAGACAGACAGACAGACAGACAGACGGCTGGAGAGTTTCACATCTGTTTTTTATTCATCTGAACTACAGAACACCAACTGAACAGCTCAGCTCTCACATCAATCAGACAAAACCTCCCTGCTATCTCCTCCCTTCCTTTCCCTCCCCTCCCTTTCTTATCACAATAAGGAAGTGGGAAAGGCAAAGGAAAAACCACCAAACAAACACATCCTGATACAGAGTGTACTACTGTGCAATGCACTGACACATTTATATGAAGCAAGAAAGAAAAACACAGGCTATTTCATAATATTCATAATAATAATATACTCACAATAATCATGACAAAAATAACATGAAAAAGGAGGAGGTTGGCACTGCGTGCTGGTAGCTTCATAGATGAGTACAGTATTGTTCTCCTATAGAGTCAGCTCTTTGGTTCAGATTCAGGCCTTCATGTGACCAACTGGATGTTGAACCCCGGTCTCCTGCACTCCCCGAGACTGTATTAGGCCCCTTAGCTAAAGTCACAATGGAAGCACACAGCAGGCATGTAGACCATCCTTTTACAAGTCAGCATTAGCCTACAGTTTGTCTTAGGACGGATGTTCTAGCTTCTCTCCTCTCATCCATCTCTCCTCTCATCCATCTCTCCTCTCCTCCATCTCTCCTCTGCTCAATCTCTCTTTAGCACATCCTCACTTTTATCTGTTTATCCTTCTTTATTTTCAACTTTATTCTGTCATTCCCAACGCATTCAATTTTGTTTTATTAAACTACATATCAAGTCCCATTTTCTCTCCCTATCCGTGTTTCTCGCTCTCTTTGTCTGACATTTTAGATCGTGTTATAAAATACTTATTTTACATTCATATTCATATATTCATACATATCAACTATATTCTATATCAACTATATCAACTATATCAACTAGATCAAATAATATTTTTTATCAGGCGAAGCAGAGGAGGTCAAATTATCAGAAGAAGGAATGGTGATGACAAGGCTGGTGTGAACCAAGAGCTACAATGGTGTCCAAACAGGAAGTCTATAAAATAAAGAATGTGATCAAGAAAACCCCAGACCAAAGACACTTCAAAGTATTCAAACAGGTGAGTAGTGGATAGACTTCTGATTTTCATTCTTAGGTAAATTATGCAATGCACAATACTAACATCTCTTTTGGACTGACAAAGACCAATAGTTTGTCAGTCCAAAACGTGAGATCATAGTTGTCCTATGGTTATTTGGCATACAACATTAGCACAACATTCTGGGAATGGTGCAGGATGGTTGCTTGGCTTTGGAACATTCCGAGCAGATTTAAGGAACTTGACGAAATAACGTTATTTTCTTGGTATTTCGTTACTTTAAATAAATGTTTTCTAAAAGTTGAAACATGGTTACATTTAATGACACTTTTGGTAATGTTCTAGGAACGTTCTCCAACTGGGAATGTTTTCAAATAGTTCAGAGAATGTTTAGTAACAACGTTCTTCTGCAGGAATTTCAATATTTCAGAATAATGTTTCCTACAGGTTTCCTCATGGTTCTATTTAAAGTCATGTTCTCAGAACATTCAGAAAACGTTAACAAACAATATTCTCCTGCGGGATTTTTAGTACTTCAGCATAACGTCGTCTGAAGGTTTGCTCATGTTTCTATTCAAAGTCATGTTCTCAGAACATTAAGAAAACGTTTGCTAAAAACCACAAGAAAACATTAATAACGTTTTAAAACAAATACATTCCGCGTCAACTCTCTCTCTCTCCTCAGGTGTGTTAGCCGTGCCCGATAATTGGCCACACTTGAATGAATGTTTGTTTTCTTTGAAATGGGGTCTGTTTGTGTAGACTACAATGAACATGAGTTTTTTTTAAACAAGTAGAAAAAACATGCTAGCTCCATCCTGGTGGCGAAGTAGATTCATTTCATAGATAGAGAACAGAAGATCATAGGTTTGAATCTCACTGACACCGTGCCACAATAAAAAAATGCATGTGTTTGCGTGATTTATGCCTTAGCAAATACATTTCCATTTGTCTTATCTGTGCTTGGAGTTCTTAACGAACTATTCTCGCAGTCTTATTGAAACATTCAGTGAAAATGTTAAGGAAGTTATTCCATCATATTGAAATAACCTTAACATTTTGTTTAAAACATTCACAACATTTAGATAATGTTCTCAAAACTTGATTTAATTACCTTCAAAGAACCCATCATTTCTGTTCTAAGAACGATAACAAAACCTCCTAGGAAAACTTTCAGGGGAACCAGAATAAAATGTTCTCAAAACCTCCCTGCAAACTAAAAGCGTACCTTCCCAGAACAGGCAAAATGTTTACTTCCGTTATCAGAATGTTTAAAAAACTTTCAGTTTTACCGGCTTCGTTCCCAGAACCAATGGTAAACCAAAAACGTACGTTCCCACAACTTCCAAGGAACCAAATTTGCAAGCTGGGATTTCTCCAGAGCCAGTCTATAGTGTGTTGTCTTAGGTCATGGGGGATCCGGGGCGCCAGACGCTAGGTTGCAGACCCAAGTTAGAGGTGCTGAATTTGGGGCGAGGCACTCTGGAGGGCTGCGTGGAGGCGGGGCGAGGTGGGGTGTGGGCCAAAGGGCTCAGATCAGGGGCACTCTTAAACTGACTGTTACCTTGTTGGGGGGCGTGGGCCTGGGAGGGGTAGGGGTTAGGGTTAGGGACATGGACGGAGGAGAAGCTCGGGAGCTGCGGGAGGGGGCCTGTGGGGGCTGGAGTAGGAGGGACCCACTGGGGCTGAGGTTGGTAGGGGGGGGTAGAGAGTGATTGGTAGCAGGAAGTGGCTGTTGGGGGAAGAGAAATGACATCAGACCTCCACATCGGTTCTCCTAGTGTGGTCGCTGACCGTGGGATGATGACAGTAGGGGCGGGGCCTGTGGGAGGTGGTGTGGAGAAACGTTTGACCTCATACACACGTGGCATCTTGTTTTGGCCCTGGGGAGTCCCGCCCCCGTAGCTGAAGAGGGAGGAGTTTAGCTGATAGGGCTGGTGACTCATGAAGTCCAGAGCCTTGATGCCTTGAGCCTTCTGACCCCCAGGGGCGGCTTTATGCCCCGCTGAACCCCCACCCTGTCCTACTACCCCCGCCCTCTGGCGCTGGGCCTGGGGAGGGCAGGAGGGGGAGAGGAGGGGGTTGTAGCTGATGGGGGGGGGGGCTCTGCAGCTGGAGGAGTATTTGAATTGAGAGGGGAGGGAGGGTGTGGGAGAGGGCTGGCGGGGGTGCCCGGGACCGGGTTGGGGCGAGGAGGGGGTCTCCACCACATAGCGATCCATCCTGCTCTGCCTACGGGCGAACAGCTGACCCCCCTTCCCTGCTAGCTGGGGTGCCTGTGGAGGAGGCTGGGGTTTAGGGGCCACAGGAGGGGGCTTGGAGCCTCTCTGTGCCTGCATGAAGTTACAGGCCTCAGCCCCCAGCTTCAACCAGTCCTCTTCAGGGCCTGACTCACCTCCAGCCTCCCCACTAACTCCTCCACTAGGCCCCATGGGGCCTGGGCCTATCCTGGTCGGTGCATCCGGGTTTTGGAGCAGCTCCAGCAGGGCCGGGTTGGGAGACACGTCCTTCTTGTTCTCCACAGAAGGACGGAACATAGGCTTCTTGTTGCTGCGACGACGCGCCTCCGCGAGAATGCCTGTTCTGGAGGCGGGGACGGCGATACGCTGCTCACGGGACGACAATGAATCAGAGGCAGGGGTCTGGGCAGTGGAGGGGGTCACCATGGCAGGGTTTGTCATAGAGACATAGGAGTTGAAGGTCAAGGGAGGAGGGGGTTGGGTCTGAGCAAGGGAGGGAATGTAAGGTGTGGCAGAGGATGGAGAGAAGGGTTGATTAGAGGAAGAAGGAGGAGAGAAGGGCTGGGCAGCCATGGCAGAGGATGGATAGACTGGGGCATGAGGAGGAGGAGGGGAGAAAGGTTGACTAGGAGTAGAGAAGTGTTGAATGGGGGCAGGAGGAGGAGAGAATGGTTGAGGAGCAGTCAAGGAGCAGAAGTGTTGGGTGGGTTGAGGAGGATAATGAGAAGGAGAACAGCAGTCAGAAGAAGGAGAGAAGGTGGCAGTATGGACCGAGGGAGAAGGGAAAGGCTGAAAGGGAGTGCAGGTATGAGAGGATGGAGGAGAGAGAACAAGAGGAGGAGGAGAGAGGATGGATTCAGTAGGTCTAGGGGGGATGTAGAGGGAGGTACTGGAGACCGCTCTCCTGGCCTCGGGCGCCCCTGAAGGGCGAGGGGGGGCGATGGTTACCATGGATACCGCAGCAGTGGGTTTGGAAACCATTGTTAAGCCAGGAGTGGGCTGGACGGGTCGGAAGATGACACGGCTGGCAGGGGGGCGAGATGGGGCGAGGCCTGAGGTGAAGGGGCGTGCCGTGCGGTTATGGATTCCCCCAGGCGGGTTAGGGTTAGTGTTTAGGTCAGGCTGGGGGGGGATAGGGGTGTGAGAGGGGGAAGTCAGAACCACACTGGCCTGACTCATCCCTGCTGAGCCCCCATTGGACAAACTTGCAGTCAGGGAGGTGTTAGGGGCAGAGTTGTAGGTGACAGGAGTGGCCAATTTCCTTTGCTGCTCATACTGCTTTGTCTCTTTCCCCTGATAGGCTATGTAGTCCAGCCCGGGGCTCTGATAGGCTGGGGCATTCATCTCAGACCCCTGATTGAATGACATGTTCATCTCTGGGCTCTGATAGGCCAAGGAATCCAACCCTGAGCTCTGATTAGTTGGTGTTTGGGGCCTTGAGTTATAGGTGGAGGGGCAGGCAGAACTCCTCCTATCCAGCATGTCCAGGTATTCGCTGTCCCAGGTGGGGTCAAAGGTTCCAGCAAAGCCCTCTTCATCCACCTCTGAACCCGAGGGGAAGGAACTCCCCTCCTCCTCCTCTCCCTCCGTCTCTCCCCCAGTCTCAGGACCCACCTCCCCCTCCGTCTCTCCCCCAGTCTCAGCACCCACCTCCCCCTCCGCGCGGCCAAAACAGGTGAGGGTGAACTTCTTGGCACGCTGGCGTCTCTTCTTGAACATGAGAACTCCTTTGGAGTTGGAGTACGGAGCGTCGGTGAGCAGGGAGGCGATGGAACGACATTTAGTACGAGCCTCTTTCACCTGCCTGTCTACCACACTCTCTCCTCTCTGCAGCTCTGGGAGACAGGGGGAGGGGCGGGAGGAAGGGGGAGGGGAGGGGAGGAAGGGGGAGGGACGGGAGGAAGGGGAGGGAAGGGAGAAGGGGGAGGGGCGGGAGGAAGGGGGAGGGACGGGAGGAAGGGGGAGGGGCGGGAGGAAGGGGGAGGGGCGGGAGGAAGGGGGAGGGGCGGGAGGAAGGGGGAGGGACGGGAGAAGGGGGAGGGGCGGGAGGAAGGGGGAGAAGTGGGGGAGAGAGAAAGAGAGAACAGAGGATTACATAAGTAACTGTAATGAATAAGAAAATTCTGGTTAGAAACATAAAAGCCTGTTTGGGAGTGATTGACAGCATCTGGAATGTCACTCAAATCCATGATGACACCATGATGGGTGACACCATCAGCCAGTGAGGGGTGGGCAGGGCTCAACCCTGACAGACAGGAGAGTGTGCTGGGGGCTCAAAGCTCTGATTTCCCCATACTCCCCAGTTGAGCAGCGCCCAGATAGTCTGTCTGTCTGTCTGTCTGTCTGTCTGTATTTGGTGTATGAGATGGAGATATTTCAGCCGTTTTATAAATGAACTCAGCCCTCAGAAATAGCCTCACACAAATACTGTTAGTATGACTTACAGCCACACACACACACACACACACACACACACACACACACACACACACACACACACACACACACACACACACACACACACACACACACACACACACACACACACACATACACCAGTGAAGGGATCAGGGGATTAGGTGAGGCGTCTATGAGGCTGGTGCATCTACTCAAACAGTGACAGGAATCACAGACTAACTGAAACCTCACAGCTCATAACGCATCTACTGTATCTAAAGAGAGGAATCAGTCCAGGTTTCTCTTATCCAACCACCAGTCGACATCAGTAACAGAAAACATATACAGGGCAGGAGAGACACACAGCAGCCTTGACTGGCAGAAACACAAAGACAGAGTCGACCAGCAGCAACCATCAATATTACCCACCATCAATATTACCCACCAGCAATATTACCCAACCATCAATATTACCCAACCAGCAATATTACCCAACCATCAATATTACCCACCAGCAATATTACCCAACCAGCAATATTACCCAACCATCAATATTACCCAACCATCAATATTACCCAACCAGCAATATTACCCAACCATCAATATTACCCAACCATCAATATTACCCAACCATCAATATTACCCAACCATCAATATTACCCAACCATCAATATTACCCAACCATCAATATTACCCAACCATCAATATTACCCAACCAGCAATATTACCCACCACCAACCATCAATATTACCCAATCATCAATATTACCCAACCAGCAATATTACCCACCAGCAATATTACCCAACCATAAATATACCCAACCATCAATATTACCCAACCATCAATATTACAACCAACCATCACCAACAATTACCATCAACCAGCAATATTACCCACCATCAATATTACCCAACCATCAATATTACCCAACCAGCAATATTACCCACCAGCAATATTACCCAACCACCAATATTACCCAACCATCAATATTACCCAACCATCAATATTACCCAACCAGCAATATTACCCAACCAGCAATATTACCCACCAGCAATATTACCCACCATCAGCAAACATATTTCATTTCTCACTAAAAACACCCAGAACCATCAGCAGAAAACACCTCCTGTCCAGTAACAGTATCTTACCACACCTTCAGCACCTCCAGTGTGTGTGTGTGTGTGTGTGTGTGTGTGTGTGTGTGTGTGTGTGACTTACCAGCGTAGATGGTGTGAATAACGGAGTGTTCATCAGGGTCCGAACCCGTTGAAGATGTGAAGTTCCTCATGTCTCCAAGTGTGTGTGTTCTCTAACCCTCACACACACATTCTCAGGTAGGTGGAAAGTGACCAGTTGTATTCTAGGTAGGATAACAACTCTCTCTGCTATCTCTCTCTCCTCTCTCTCCTTCCTTCCCATCCCCCCACTCTCCTCTTTTGTGTCACTCTCTCATTCTCTCTCTCTTCTTCTATCCCAAACCAACACATGATGTCATCCCCTATTCCTGTCTGTCTGACAGATGTCTGGGCACACACACACACACACACACACACTGTCCATGGGGTTCTCCCCGTCCTTCACCCACTCAGATCTGCAAAATATTTCCACACATCAACCTTGTACATGCTCCAGAGCGTGTGTGTGTGTGTGTGTGTGTGTGTGTGTGTGTGTGTGTGTGTGTGTGTGTGTGTGTGTGTGTGTGTGTGTGTGTGTGTGTGTGTGTGTGAGTGTGTGCGTGCGTGTATGTGTGCGCGCATGCGTACGTATGTGTGTGTGTGCGTGTGTGTGCGTGTGTGTGTGTGCGTGCGTGTGTGTGATGTGAGTAAGGCCAGTTCTCACTGTCACTATTGTCTCTCTGTCCAAGATGTAACCTTGCCTGAAACCTGAAGACTTGCATTAGCTACTAAAGCTTATGCCAAGGCTTTAGCTCAGCAGGATAACACCGTGCCAGGGAGCACCATCAGCTGCTATAGTTCAGAATGAGGTAGACAGCTGTGAGGAAAGTTACATCATTCATGAGTTAATAGATTCATGTAGTCATCTAAGCAGGTCAGATCCCTATGTCTAGCTGCATGGGAAGAATGCCATTTTTGACATGGAGTTGAAACCTGATTTTCAAGTAAATAGGGTATAATTGATCAGGTTTGCTGCCCCCCCCCATCCCCTCTGCTCCCATCAGCCATGGCATATTCAGCTGTGGGGATCACTAAATGTGAGGTCAGTTGTGCCCGTGTGTCCGTCAAGGCCAGAGGGGAATGCTAGCTGTCCCACCATAAATCTTCTGGATGAGACCAGGGCTTAGAATACTGACAGGAGAGACAGAAATAGGAAAATAGGAGAGGGACGCTTTGATTCATGAGATGACAGCAACAGGAAATATCCCCCTCTCTCAAATCAAATCAAACTTTATTTTCCACATGCGCTGAATACAACAAGTGTAGACTTTACCGTGAAATGCTTTACTTACAAGCCCTTAACCAGACACATTTACTCCCATACACTCACAGACACTAACAGACAATCCCACAGGCGTTGCAGAGCAGCTGAAGAGTTCACATGTAGGCTGTAGTGTGTATAGTGTGCAGGGTATCTGGTATAGTGTACTCACTGGCTTGCCGGGCCTTTTCCTTGTACGTAGCAGACAGTTCATCACTGAGAGGGGTCAGCTGGGCGCCCACCATGGGAACCATCTGAGAGCTGGAGCCCAGCATCATGGCTCCTCTAGCCCGCTCTGGAGACACCAGGGGTGAGCAGGCCAGAACCACACCCCCCCCTGCCTCCTGGAACCCACTGTCTCCCTCCACCTCTCCTCCCACCACCGGCTCCCCCTGCGCATGGTGTAGGACGGGCCGGGCTGGGTGGGTCCACTCTGGCCGGGCCTGCGGGGGTTGGGTTTGGGGTTGGTAGACCACCTCCCTGCGTGGTACTCCAGGTTGAAACCCCCCTGTTCTTGATCCCGTTGGTTGCTCCCACTGTTGGATCCCCCCATTTCCCAGTGTGGGTAGTTGCTCCCAGGTCCCCTGCAGGGAAACGCCCCCATCTGGAGCGCTCTCATACCTTGAGAGAGAGAGAGAGAGAGAGAGAGGGATTGGGTGGGTCATGGTGATGTCATCGTACAAACCAACAAGGTTGGGGATGATTCTGTTTTGTTCTTGTCTCATACCCGCTTATCTCCGAAGTCTCCGCCTCCTCCTGCTGGCGACCGGGAGAGCGCGCATCCGGAGGAGTGTGTCGCTGGCGGCGGTGTGTGTGTGTGTCCGCATCGCTGTCCGTCTCTCCATAATAGGCCTCACTGTCAGGGGGGGAGGTGAGGGTGAAGCAGGCAGGCCCGTCAGTGTGTGTGGCTGTGTGTATCCGACCCGGCAGGACCACAGAGTGGAACCCAGACCTGGAGACAGAAAGAGAACGAGATAGCCAGGCTGTGTGTGTGTGTCTATGTATGTGTCTGCGTTGCTTATTCTACGGTCTACTTGTATAGGTCTAGTGTATGTGTACAGTGTATCCCCTATATGCATTTAGCAGTGGCGCACCGCCGGGACTAAATCGTGGCCGCCACTGAAAAACCCTCCTCCGCCACTACTGAGATGGAAAAAGAAAAGAAAAGTTTTGGATGGGGGGAGGTGGGGGGGTAATTTGCCGGATGGTGAAACGTTTTCAGTGTAAACTAAAAAGACTAAAACCAGATGTAAAGTACGTAGAAATTATAATGGAGAAACTAACAATCACTAAAAACTAGACAGTCAGGGAGAATCAAACATTGTAAAAATGTCATGGCTTTGGGCCTCCGTTGATTTTGTTTTATTGTTTGATTTACTCAGATAGCATAAGAACAAGGCATAAGACATGGCAAAATGTGTAGGATTGCAGGACATTGTGTAGAATTGCACTGGTGTGTATGTCCGTATGATCTGACCTCTTGACCCTGAGGTTGAGTCTATGTCTGTATGCTCTGACCTCTTGACCCTGAGGTTGAGTCTATGTCTGTATGCTCTGACCTCTTGACCCTGAGGTTGAGTCTATGTCTGTATGCTCTGACCTCTTGTCCCTGAGGTTGTGTGTATGCCCGTATGATCTGACCTCTTGACCCTGAGGTTGAGTGTATGCCTGTATGCTCTGACCTCTTGACCCTGAGGTTGAGAGTGTGTCGATGGGAGTCGATGAGCATCATCGCCTGAGCGTGGTTGAGCTCTGCACAGACATGGTCGCCGATGGCAACCAACTCATCCTCCTCCCTCAGGTCGGCCCGGCACGCCTTACTGCGCCGTCGCACCTGCAACACACACACACACACAGCCTCAATGCAGCAGCATGGAATCCCAGAGTGGGGAGCAGTGTCACAGAGCCACTAGGGGGAGACAAAAGCTGAACACTTCTGAGGTTTAAATGTTTTACATTTTAGTCATTTAACAGACACTTATCCAGAGCAACTTACAGTTGGTGAATTCATCTTAAGATAGCGAGGTGGGACAACAACATATCACAGTCGTAGGAAGTACATTTTCCCTCAATAAAGGAGCTATCAGCAAAGTCAGTGCCAGTAGGGAAAGACCTGCACAAGTTTCTATTTATGTTATGAGGACATCATCTGTCCGGGGCTATGGAGGGGAGGGGGGAGTCTGAAGGGTGGTACAAACTAGGCAATGATGTCATGAAGTTGTCCATCACTGAATAGGGTGGAGGGGTGGAAGCAAAGCCCTATACATACATGGATCTGTCAGAAAGCATGAGAGATAGGTGGGATAGAGAGAGAGAGAGAGAGATAGGTGGGATAGAGAGAGAGAGAGAGAGATATGTGGGATAGAGAGAGAGAGAGTGAGATAGGTGGGATAGAGAGAGAGAGAGAGATAGGTGGGATAGAGAGAGAGAGAGAGAGAGATAGGTGGGATAGAGAGAGAGAGAGAGAGAGAGAGAGAGAGAGAGGGTAGGGGGTGAAGAGATATAAAGGGGGAGAGAGAGGGGAGGGGTGGAGAGAAAGGGAGAGAGAGAGAGATAAATAGGCAAGATGGAGAGAGAGGGTGCAGACTGTTCTGCCTTATTATTATTCGACCATGCTGGTCATTTATGAACATTTGAACATCTTGGCCATGTTCTGTTATAATCTCCACCCGGCACAGCCAGAAGAGGACTGGCCACCCCACATAGCCTGGTTCCTCTCTAGGTTTCTTCCTAGGTTTTGGCCTTTCTAGGGAGTTTTTCCTAGCCACCGTGCTTCTACACCTGCATTGCTTGCTGTTTGGGGTTTTAGGCTGGGTTTCTGTACAGCACTTTGAGATATCAGCTGATGTACGAAGGGCTATATAAATAAATTTGATTTGATTTGATTTGATTTGCAGAGATATACAGGTGGAGAGAGAAAGAGAGAGCGTGAGGGAAAGAAAGAAAGAACAGTGGACAGATGACACATAGCAGAATCATTTCTGACAGCTGCCTCCCCCCGTACACACAGTGGACAGAGGGCATGCCTCACATTCACCATGTGTTGCCCATACACCCCGAAATAAACCCCAGTTGGAGAACCAGCCACATTCCTAGACAAACCCACAGCCAGAGCAGCTAACCAGGGATATTGCCTTTTACACACTTTATATGGTGAGTAATATGTACCTGTTAGGCCAAATTAGCCTGGTTAGCATTAGCATGTACATTACCCACCGCTTTTCCCCTCTACCGGTCGGCACCAGAGACTGTGTGTGTGATTATGTGGAGGGCAGACATGCCTCAGATAAGCCCAGCTGGGAGTAGAGAGGTCCTCAGGATTAGAATAGCTCATTTAAGAGGAGCTGGAGCAGGCCATGGAAAAATGGCCTCTCTCTCTCTCACACACACACACGGTCTTCTACAACTAACCTTGTGGGGACACACAATTCAGTCCCATTCAAAATGTGATTTTTCCTAACCCCTAACCCTAAACCTTACCCTAACCTATGCCCTTACCCAAGTCCTAACCCTAACATTAAGAATAGAAGAGAATATAATATAATAAAATAGACTAGAATAGAATAGAAGAGAATAGAAGAGAATAGAATAGAAGAGACTAGAATAGAAGAGAACACAAAAGGATAGAATCTAATAAAACAGACTAGAATAGAAGAGAATAGAAGAGAATATAAGAGAAGAGAATATAATAGAAGAGAAGAGGATAGAGTAGAAGAGAATATAATAGAAGAGGATAGAGTAGAAGAGAATAGAAGAGAAGGGAGGGGAATCGAAGAGGATAGAGTAGAAGAGAATATAATAGAATAGAATATAATAGAAGAGAAGAAAATAGAAGAGAATAGAAGAGAAGTGAAGAGAATAGAATATAAGAGAATATAAAAGAAGAGAATGGAATATAGGAGACTAGAATAGAAGAGAATAGAATATAAGAGAATATAATAAAAGAGAATAGAAGAGAATATAATAAAAGAGAAGAGGATAGAAGAGAAGAGGATAGAGTAGAAGATAATAGAATAGAAGAGAATATAATAGAAGAGAATAGGATAGAAGAGAAGAGGATAGGATAGAGTAGAAGATAATAGACAGAAGAGAAGAGAATAAAAGTGAATAGAAGAGAATAGAGTAGAAGAGATTAGAATAGAAGAGAATAGAAGAAAATCTAATATAGTAGGTGAAAATAGAAGAGAATAGAATAGAAGAGAAGAGAATAGAATAGAAGAGAATAGAATGGAAGAGAAGAGAATAGAATGGAAGAGAAGAGAATAGATTAGAATAGAAGAGAATAGAATAGAATAGAATAGAAGAGAAGAGAATAGAAGAAAATAGAAGAGAATAGAAGAAAATGTAATATAGTAGGAGAAAATAGAAGAGAATAGAATAGAAGAGAATAGAATAGAAGAAAATATATTATAGTAGAAGAGAATAGAATAGAAGAGAATAGAAGAAAATGTAATATAGTAGGAGAAAATAGAAGAGAATAGAGAATAGAAGAGAATATAATAGAATAGAAGAGAAGAGAATAGAAGAAAATAGAAGAGAATAGAAGAAAATATAATATAGTAGGAGAAAATAGAAGAGAATAGAATAGAAGAGAATATAATAGAAGAGAATAGAAGAAAATATAATATAGTAGGAGAAAATAGAAGAGAATAGAATAGAAGAGAATATAATAGAAGAGAATAGAAGAGAAGAGAATAGAATAGAAGAGAATAGAAGAAAATCTAATATAGTAGGAGAAAATAGAAGAGAATAGAAGAGAATAGAATAGAAGAGAATAGAAGAAAATATAATATAGTAGGAGAAAATAGAAGAGAATAGAAAGAATAGAAGAAAATCTAATATAGTAGGAGAAAATAGAAGAGAATAGAATAGAAGAGAATATAATAGAAGAGAATAGAAGAAAATATAATATAGTAGGAGAAAATAGAAGAGAATAGAAGAGAATAGAAGAAAATCTAATATAGTAGGAGAAAATAGAAGAGAATAGAATAGAAGAGAATAAAATAGAAGAGAATAGAAGAAAATGTAATATAGTAGGAGAAAATAGAAGAGAATAGAATAGAATAGAAGAGAAGAGAATAGAAGAAAATATAATATAGTATGAGAAAATAGAAGAGAATAGAATAGAAGAGAATATAATAGAAGAGAATAGAAGAAAATCTAATATAGTAGGAGAAAATAGAAGAGAATAGAATAGAAGAGAATAGAATAGAAGAGAATAGAAGAAAATATAACAAAGTAGGAGAAAATAGAAGAGAATAGAATAGAAGAGAATAGAATAGAAGGAAATATAATATAGTAGAAGAGAATAGAATAGAATAGCACACATGCGACAGGCTGGTAGTTCAGTGTCAGCTGCAGAGCAGTTTAGGGGTTAAAAGATTCACGGGTATCTCGGCAATAATATAATATATGCCATTTAGCCGATACTTTTTTGCAAAGCAACTTACAGAGAAATGTAATGTCAAATAAAATGTAAACATTTTATGTGTAAGTGGTCCCGGGAATCAAGCCCACTACCCTGGTGTCACAAGCACAAGCAACTGAGCTACAAGGATAATCTCGATGCCAACAGCCCTGAGATTTGGAGCTGTGAACGATCCATTTATCTAACCCAGTACTAACAACTAAGCCAATTTGAGCGAGTCAGTTAAGAACAAATTGTTATTTATGATGATGGCCAACCCCGGCCAAACTCTAAGGCTGGGCTAATTGTGCACCGCCTTATGGGAATTCCAATCAAGGCCGGCTGTCATACAGAGTGGAATCGAACCAGGGACTGTAGTGACTCCTCTAGCACTGAGATACAGTGTCTTAGACCACTGTGCCACGCAGGAGCCCTACATGCAGCCCAGATTTCTACAATATCTTTTCTGATTAGATTAAATGCATTCTGCCATGTCAACACCAACGTGTCTCTGTGAGTGTGTCCACTTAGAGAGCATGCCGTCAATTCCTCTGCTCTTAGAGTGGTTTTATCTTGTCTTAATGGTATACTACACTGAGAGAGATAACATACTGTAATAATTCCTATCACACACACACACATTAAAACACAGAGATGAAACACACATGAACACCAAGAAACATACAACATGGAGAGAACACACCACCATTTATATACAACAGCTGTTCCTGCAATTGTTACTCCAGGATCTGCCCATACCCCACTCTATATTACACACACACACACACACACACACACACACACACACACACACACACACACACACACACACACACGCACACACACACACACACGCACACACACACACACACACACGCACATGCACACACGCACATGCACACACACACATGCACACACACACGTTGTACCTTGGCCACCTGTAGTGGTGTTTGCTGCTCTACTCCTCCTTGCAGTCTGAAGCCCCATGGAGCCCCTCCTGAGAGAGTGACCACCACCTCCTCTGCTACCATCACTACTCAGTAACACACATACACGCTGAATCACACTGCACACGGAGTGTATGTCTCTCTGCTTCTTCCAACTGCTCTGTGTATGTGTATGTGTATGTGTATGTCTCACTGGTCTGACATGCTTCCTCTGTGACCCCGCCCACTTACTCCACCCAGAGAGAGGGGGGTTTGAGAGGGAAGGGGGGAGAGCGAGAGAGAGAAAGAGAGAGAGAGAGCGAGAGAGAGAGAGAGAGAGAGAGAAAGAGATGGGGAGGGGGACTGGTTTCCGTCTGCTAATAGTGGAATGCTGTGTCGGCTGGAAGGGGGCAGGAGAGTGTGTGTGTGTTTTATATCCACCACACGTGTCATGACACTCTGCAGCTCCAGCCAGGGATGCTGATAGATCTTCCCAAAATAACCCTCTGGCCCCCTCGCACACTGTCCTGATCACCAATCCAGCCCTCTCCAAGGCTTTGTCTCAAACTGCCACAAGAGGAGAAGGGAGAGGAGAGGGAGGGGGAGAGTGATAGGAGGGAAAGAGGGAGTGGGAGAGGAGAGGAGAGGAGAGGAGAGGAGAGGGAGGGGGAGAGGAGAAGGGAGAGGAGAGGAGAGGAGAGGAGAGGGAGAGGAGAGGAGAGGAGAGGAGAGGAGAGGAGAGGAGAGGAGAGGAGAGGGAGAGGAGAGGAGAGGAGAGGGGAGAGGAGAGAGGGAGAGGAGAGGAGAGGGAGGTGGCTAGGAGAGTTGGGGAGAGGTTTGGAAGAGGGAGTGGGAAGGAGGGGGAGAGGAGAGGAAGATGATAGGGAGAGGGAGAGGAGAAGGAGGGGGAGAGGGAGTGGGAGTGGGAGAGGAAGAGGAGAGGGAAAGGAGAAGGAGGGGGGAGAGGGTGAGGAGAGGAGTGGGAGGGGGAGGGGGGAGGGGGAGGGGGGGGGGAGGGAGAAGGAGAGAGGAGAGAGAGAGGGAGGTGGCTAGGAGAGAAGGGGGAGAGGTTTGGAAGAGGGAGTGGGAAGGAGGGGAGAGGCGAGGAAGATGATAGGGAGAGGGAGAGGAGAAGGAGGGGGGGAGAGGGAGTGGGAGAGGGAGAGGAAGAGGAGAGGGAAAGGAGAAGGAGGGGGAGAGGGTGAGGAGAGGAGTGGGAGGGGAGGGGGAGGGGGGAGGGGGAAGGGAGAGGAGAGGAGAGGGAGGTGGCTAGGAGAGTTGGGGAGAGGTTTGGAAGAGGGAGGGGGAAAGGAGGGGAGAGGAGAGGAGCAGGAGGGGGAGAGGAAGATGAGGGGGAGAGGGAGGGGGAGAGGAAGAGGAGAGGGAGAGGGAGAGGGAGAGGGGAGAGAAGGAGAGGAAGAGGAGAGGAGAGGGGGAGAGGGAGAGGGAGAGGGAGAGGGAGGGGAGGGAGGGGAGAGGGAGTGGGAGAAGGAGAAGAGACGGGGAGGGAGGGATATTTTTAAGAGCATATGCCTACTTATTGTGATTCACATTCACAGAGTGAGCTAACACCACGCTGTCACAGCGGGTCAGTATTGCTTTGGGGAGCCTTTTGAGACTTTTCCCGACAGTGTTTTATGTTGATGTGTAAGCTCCAGTGTTACTGTTTTTCCATCAGTAGTTTGACATTAAAGACTTGGGGTGAGCAGAATCAACAACCTCTGCATCATGAAAGACTGTTGCTTTGTGAGGTGTTAAAGTTCACAGTTAGTCATTGTTGTGTAAATTAAAGGTTAAAAGTATTCAGGGTCTTGCCTTGGCACAAAGTCCACCGGACCCACGGCCCAGCGAGACATGGGTGCGTGTAGATGAAACAGAAAAATCGGAGCCTGGGATAAATCCTCAATGGAAATGCGACACGTGATACCAGCTTTGGTAATGCAGTGCTGTTCATATTTATTACTGTCCCGTCCGCAACCCACAAGTGTTCCATTATTTCATGATGGAATCACATTTTCAGTTTGATTGTACAATATCTAGAATACTACACACTTTTTGGTCTGAAATAATAATAGTTCTGTATTTTCTGTTTGACATGAATTGCTTGTCTCTGTTTAAGTCTACCAGAGCAGCGATTCAAATCTATTGCGACAGTAAGACTTCAGTGTCCGCACACAGCTTCTCTTCCTCCGTCAGGCTCGTTCCTGACCTCCACAAGCTACAAGAACAAACATTTGATTTTACAGTAAAAACCGGAGGAAAAGTCTAAAAGAAACATTCCGCAAAAGATGATGAGCAACAATTTTCTCTGTGGTCAAAGCGCTTCGACGTTTCTCCAGCCGTCCTCCTGTGCAGTTCTACTAGTAATGTGACAGAGGGCAGTGTAGGTCAGACGAGGAGTCGATTGTTAAGCACTGCCACTCCTGCAGTCACACCTCCACCAGGGTGCTCATCACACTTGGTCCTCAGCTGATGTCCAGCTCACTCGATCTGCACCGTGTCTTGACTCTGTCTGTGAGGCAGTGGTGTAAAGTACTTAAGTTAAAATACTTGAAAGTACTAATTAAATCTGTAAATAGCCCATCCAACTAGCTCATCCCCATAATGTTATTTATTTTGCTCCTTTGCACCCCAGTACCGCTACTTGCACACTGATCTTCTGCACATCAATCACCCCAATGTTTTTGCCATACTGTAATTATTTCGCAACTATGGCCTATTTATCGCCTCACTTCCCTTATCCTACCTCATTTGCACACACTGTATATAGACTTTCTCTATTGTATTATTGACTGTGTGTTTGTTTATTCCATGTGTAACTCTATGTTGTTGTTTGTGTCGCACTGCTTTGTTTTATCTTGGCCAGGTCGCAGTTGTAAATGAGAACTTGTTCTCAACTAGCCTACCTGGTTAAATAAAGGTGAAATAAAAAATAAAATAAAATAAAATAGTCGAGGTAATTGAGGTAATATGTACACTACCATTCAAAAGTTTGGGGTCACTTAGAAATGTCCTTGTTTTTGAAAGAAAAGCACATTTTTTTGTCCATGAATTTAAAATAACATCAAATTGATTAGAAGTACATTGTAGACATTGTTAATGTTGTAAATTACTATTGTAGTTGGAATTTACTGATTTTTATGGGAATATCTACATAGGCGTACAGAGGCCCATTATCAGCAAACATCACTCCTGTGTTCCAATGGCACGTTGTGTTAGCTAATCCAAGTTTATCATTTTAAAAGTCTAATTGATCATTAGAAAACCCTTTTGCAATTATGTTAGCACAGCTGAAAACTGTTGTGTTCTGATTAAAGAAGCAATAAAACTGTCCTTCTTTAGACTAGTTGAGTATCTGGAGCATCAGCATTTGTGGGTTCAACTACAGGCTCAAAATGTCCAGAAACAAAGCACTATCTTCTGAAACTCGTCAGTCTATTCTTGTTCTGAGAAATGAAGGCTATTCCATGCGAGAAATTCCCAAGAAACTGAATATCTCATATGGGTGGCGATGGGTAACGATGCTTTGTGGGTGTCAGTTCGTGATGTGTGCAGAGGGTCCCTGGTTCGCGCCCGGGTATGGGCGAGGGGACGGTCTAAAGTTATACTGTTACACTACTCCCTTCACAGAACAGCGCAAACTCTCTCACCAGAATAGAAAGTGAGCAAGAGGACAAGTACATTAGTGCACAACAGTTTTCAGCTGTGATAACATAATTGCGAAAGGGAAAATCATTAAAGACTACCACCACCCAAGCCATAAACTGTTCTCTCTGCTTCCACATGGCAAGCTGTACCAGTACATCAAGTCTGACACCAACAGGCTCCTGAAAAGCTTCTATCCCCATGCCATAAGACTACTAAATATTTAACTATATACCTAACAAAATGGCTGCGCAGACTGAGTAGACCCTTGTATTTTATTCTTATTCTCTATAAACTCTCAAAGGGCCCTACACACTTACACACACTTACACACACTAACACGCATACAAACACTCCATCATTTGCTCACACACACATAATATGTACAAAAATGTATACGGACTCCACACACACGCACACCCAATCATCATATCATCATTGTACTTGTGCATGTGACCTTAAAACTTGAAACTTAAACTGGCAGTGACTACAGGGCAAACACTGAACCATTATAGGTTGTTTATTTGGTTATGCATAAGTCATACATAATTCAAATGGTATTCAAGTTTAAAAGTTTAAAACAAGATATTCAATCAATTCAATAAATGCTAAGTTAATAAATCAATCAGTTATTAAATGAAAAGAAAAAAATCCTAATTTACAAAAGGAAAAAAAAATGTTTAACCAAAATTCAAACTATTACAATCCGTCAGTCCGTCTTCATTTGATTGTTTGTTGGAAAGGAGATTTCACCTGTTTGAGTTTTGAAGTTTTTTCTTGAGTGGTTGGTCTGGTGGTTGGTCTGGTGGTTGGTCTGGTGGTTGGTCTGGTGGAGTGGCTGCCGGTCTGTCTGTGTCCTTTTATTGGAGGTGAAGAACAGTTGGTGTCTGGGCTGGAAACTGGGAACCGTGTTGGTGTTGGTGCTGTGGCCGGGACTGGGAAAAAACAGAAACCGCGAACTGGGGCTGCTGCAGGTTCTGGGTCGTGATCTGGGTCTGTAGAGGGGAGGAATGACAACCTGAGGAGGAATCAGACACACAAGGGATGGTAGTACTTACCTGTGGTCTGCTCCCTCCTCTGTGCCTCGTCTGGTGCTGGGACTGGGACTGGTACTGGTACTGGAACCCGGGATCTGGATTGGTGCTGGGACTGGGACTGGTACTGGAACCCGGGATCTGGATTGGTGCTGGTGCTGGGACTGGTACTGGAACCCGGGATCTGGATTGGTGCTGGGACTGGAACCCGGGATCTGGATTGGTGCTGGGACTGGTACTGGAACCCGGGATCTGGATTGGTGCTGGTGCTGGGACTGGAACCCGGGATCTGGATTGGTGCTGGTGCTGGGAGTGGTACTGGAACCCGGGATCTGGATTGGTGCTGGTGCTGGGACTGGTACTGGAACCCGGGATCTGGATTGGTGCTGGTGCTGGATCTGCAGAAAGGAAGGAATGACAACCTGAGGATTAAACAGGCATAACAAACTGAAAGGATGCATACTGCCATCTAGAACAGAGTCTAGACTCTAGAGTGTTGTTTGAACAGGTATAAAGACAAGGATGGTGTTTTACTGCCACCTATAGTTATGGTATGTTTGCTCACAAGTATAATTAATTGTCTGATCCCTCCTGATGACCCAGATGGAATCATATGATCCTTCCTTCACCCAAGGAAAGGCCCACCCAGTTCGCTACTTTAAAATGGTGAATCCCTAAATAGCAATGTCCATGTCAAAACAGTTTTTCCCCATCTATAGTTCTCTAGCTAACTCTATGGTGGTAAATTCCCACTTTGTTATGAACGCAATGTTACATAATTCATAGCCCAACCCCTGTCCGGATGTGGACGTGGCAGACAGCCACGACACTTCCGGTGCGAATGTCTGCTTGGAGAGAAACCAGAGAAAGGATTAGCAGAACATCAATCCCGGGAAGTCATCGCTTTGAAGTATTGACGGCCAAAGGGCTTCGGAACTGGTTCTGAACAGGAAACAAACGTCTGCTTGGCTAACTTGTTATTTTACCCAGTTGAAGGTGGGTTGTCGAGTTGTACCGTGTGTGACATTCCTTGAAAGAAAACATCGGATTGGGATTCCGTGGTGGTGCTAACTAGTTACTGAACCAGACCTCTCTAACGCCCAGAATGCTCCAATTCAAACTCATTCAACAGCTCTTTAAGCGTTACGTCAAAAAATACTATCGTAATTTACTCTCGTTACGGCCGGTATGTACTTTAAAAAAGTATAAGAAAAATAATTAAATGCCTCTTTCAGTTGTTTGTACCTTTTTTTTTTATTTCACGTTGGACCTTTTTTGGAAGTACATACCGTGATTCAATTTAGATGGTTGCTCAGCAAAACTCGGTATTTGCTGATCAACGGACGTATTTTGCCATGACAACGCTTGTCGAGATTGTAGAGTTTGAATCTGAGCTTTCTGGACGTTAGAGTCAGAGGTCTGGTTCTTCTAACTACATGCTAATTTAACTATCTACATAGCTAACGGGATAGCCACAGCTGATTCTTATTTCCACGATTAAAACTAGTGTGTAAATTAGGCCCAAACTCTCAACTAGCTGACAAAGGTTAGTGCTTTTAAGTTTCGACTGAAGACTCCGTGTATAGAAACAAATATATTCTCTGCCTGGTCTGGACCATGAATAATCATTTAGCTAGCTAGGTCAAATGCGACATTGGTTGCTGAGGTTGGCTAACCACAAATACCTCTGCTGCGTTGTTCTTTGAAGTGTTCAATATACTCTAGTGGGCTGTATTGACCAAGTAATCTAAGTATTATGAACGAGAATCAGTTTTGTAAACAGATTTAACTAGCTAATTAGATAGCCAGTCGTGATGTTAAAGCCGCTACGGCAAATATGGGTCTTTCAACAGGCCTGTCACGCTAATAGATACACGGATCCAATGGTATTGTATTTCTAACCGTGGCAACTACTACTTTGAATTATTGAAAGAGCTGCGTTGGATAAACCCGTGTTTGTCATAAGATAATATTGCTACATCAGCTAACAAGCCAGCCAATGTAACCCGGTAACGGTAGTAGCTAGCTAACCGATGCGAATTCCATTGGATGAGACTAGCTAGCTACTATAGGCAATGAGTTACATCAATTATTTCAATATCATGGTCCAGTCTTTCTTGTGACTATCGGTGCCTTTAAACCTGCTCGTTTAACCTTTTAGGAAAGACATGTTGTAAGGTAAGTGAATGAATGCTCAATAGCCAGTTACTCTCAGCTACTAGTATGCGAACAGTCTTGTTGACAAGTAACGTTAGTTAGGCCTACTTTCAGTGTTCAGAGGACAGGACACTACAGCATAGACTAACTCTGTGATTGTACCTGTCAGCCTAGCACATGACGTTTGATTGAGCAGTATGGTTCAACAAGGTCTGATTGATCAGAGGTTGGTCCTACTTGTGTTGTGTATATAGGTAGGGTTAGGTTGGTGGCACAAAGAGAAGTTGGGTGTGTTTAAAAGAAAATGAAGTGGGGAAACGTCGTCCTCCTGTTTGCCAAACTCAATACCATGTCAGGTCTGTTGTAGGATAATTAACCCTTTACGCTCGTACCTGTATCCGGTTTGAAATTGACAGAAAATTGGCCTAAATTGGAATTACATTAACATGCTATAGTGCATAATGTCAGCTCACCGTCTCCGCTTCACAGCTCTGTATGGGTTTAGTCTGTTAGACGATCTGAACATGAGCACCTCATGCGACAAGAAGTTACCGCGTCCCTCCCGCTAATTGGTCAACTTTTGCAAATGTTGTCTGAGTGAGGGAAATGCTGTAAATTTAAGAGGCCTCAATGTATTTTGAAAGATGACCATTGAGGATTATCACTACAGCTTTGATTTCATACAAGCAAACCAAACACCTGTAAGTCCAAATGTGCTCTTCACATTTCCATATCATAAACCTTGTGTAATATACAATATGAATGTTTACATCACTGTTTGATGTACAGTTACAAGATGGCATGGCTTTATACCCTGGGTGGTCCTGAACAGAATGAGTCTGTTGTATTGTGGAGAAAATGTTCCATGAACCACACATCTGAATGCACTCATGACTCCATTCTATGCACACCCAAATGACCATCTGCTTCTCTGAATTGCCTTATGAAAGCCTAACACTGTAAGATCGTATATTATAATTTAGCTAGTCATGTTGGCAATTGAACCCACTTTCAAATCATGCCCACCTGAACCCGATCGTGATTTATAATGGACCGTTTTTGGATTGTGTGATCAACAGTAATTGTGTAAAGACTGGGAATGAGTGATGTTCCAAACAAAAACAACAAGTGTGCTTGGTCTATTTCCTTAATGGCACAGCTAGGAGAGCGTAAAAAAGCACTTTGTAGTCGAAGATAATTATTTTTAGACATAAAAGTGCATTGAAATTACTTGGGATCCATGCACACTTTGGAGAGATGTGTGTGGCCACTTGGAGACACCAGTTAGACCTCTCTCTCAAACCTTTGTCCTTTTTTTGGTCCTATGTTGCAACTACCACAAATTTTCCAGGAATAATGAGTGTATCTGGAGTTTTCAGGGTTTGTTATCAACAAATGAGGCAAAAAGTACGATAAATGTAAAATCAACAGTGTAATGCTTGGATTGTCAGTTGAACTGTAGTCATCTTTAGTCTAATTTCCCCATTATCTCCACTCTTCCCTTTTAATTGCTACCATGGTTATTCATATGCTTTCCATATTTCTTCCGTAAGAAACATTTAAGTTTAGCCCTATCCATATTGGCAAATTCACATTTTTTATTTATTTTACCTTCATTTAACTAGGCAACTCAGTTAAGAACAAATTCTTATTTTCAATGACGGCCTAGGAACAGTGGGTTAACTGCCTGTTCAGGGGCAGAACGACAGATTTTTACCTTGTCAGCTCGGGGGTTTGAACTTGCAACCTTTCGGTTACTAGTCCAATGCTCTAACCACTAGGCTACCCTGCCGCCCTGTGAGCCAAAGGCCGGGCCAAGTGTGTACTGAGGTGTATTGTGAAGGTGTGGTCGAGACAAACAATACACAGAGCTGATATAAGTGTGTTTCAAACTGTGTCACAGGGAATATGACTCGGCTATTATAGACATGCACTACCGGGCAAAAGTTTTAGAACACCTACTCATTCAAGGCTTTTTCTTTATTTTCACTATTTTCTACATTGTAGAATAATAGTGAAGACCTAAACTATGAAATAACACATGGAATCATGTAGTAACAAAAAGTGTTAAACAAATCTAAATGTATTTGAGATTCTTCAAGTAGCCACCCTTTGCCTTGATGACTGCTTTGAACACTCTTGGAGTTCTCTCAAACACCTTCACCTAGAATGCTTTTCCAACAGTCTTGAAATTTTCCGGATTGACTGACCTTCATGTCTTAAAGTAATGATGGACTATCGTTTCTCTTTGCTTATTTGAGCTGTTCTTGACATAATATGGACTTAACCCTATTTGGTGAAAGACTATCTTCTGTATACCACCCCTACCTTGTCACCTACCTTGTCACAACTGATTGGCTCAAATGCATTAAGAAGGAAAGACATTGCACAAATTAACTTTTAACAAGGCACACCTGTTAATTGAAATGCATTCCAGATGACTACCTCATGAAGCTGGTTGAGAGAATGCCAAGAGTGTGCAAAGCTGTCAAGGCAAAGGGTGGCTACTTTGAAGAATCTCAAATATAAAATATATTTTGATTTAACACTTTTTTTGGTTACGACATGATTCCATGTGTTATTTCATAATTTTGATGTCTTCACTATTAATCTATGATGTAGAAAATAGTCAAATAAAAACCCTTGACTAAGTAGGTTTTCTGAAACTTTTGACCGGAAGTGTATGTCACTGACTGTCAGTGACATGTAGCTGGCCACAGGCTATATCATCTCATGTTACTGTAACTACAAGCCGTCCAGCACATTGACTAGGTTTGAGACTGCGGGTGTGAAGCTAAACAGGACCATGGGCTGCATCTCAAAACTCTAGTGCTTTTTCTCTTCTCTGCGCTGATCGATCAAACAAATGATGAGCAAAATAAATATGGTTGATGCCCTCTTGGAATTCTCTCTCAGCTTTCCAGATTGTCTACATCAGCATTGATGGAGACCAGAAGACTATTGAGATGCAGCAGCCCATGTCTGAGGTGTTCGCTGCAGTCCTGCAGTACAATACGGACTCCATTACACAGCTGCTGGCCTGGTTGTGCTGAGTGGGCATGTATTCTCTCTAGAACCAGGGGAACGCAGCCCGGTAGGGTGACCTTAGTGGGTTACTACATCAACCTGCTCACACTCTTTTCACCTTGACTCATTTTTTAATTTTTTAAATTTTTAATTTCACCTTTATTTAACCAGGTAGGCTAGTTGAGAACAGGTTCTCATCATTTACAACTGCAACCTGGCCAAGATAAAGCAAAGCAGTGCAACAAACAAGAACACAGAGTTACACATGGAATAAACAAACAGTCAATAATACAATAGAGAAAGTCTATATACAATATGTGCCAAAGAGGTAGGACAAGGGAGGTAAGGCAATAAATAGGCCATAGTGGTGAAATTATTACAATATAGCAATTAGACACTGGAGTGATAGATGTGCAGAAGATGAGTGTGCAAGTGGAAATACGGGGGTGCAAATGAGCAAAATAAATAACAGTATGGGGATGAGGTAGTTGGATGGGCTGTTTACAGATGCGCTATGTGCAGGTGCTGTGATCTGTGAGCTGCTCTGACAGCTGGTGCTTAAAGTTAGTGAGGGAGATATGAGTCTCCAGTTTTAGTGATTTTTGCAGTTTGTTCCAGTCATTGGTAGCAGAGAACTGTAAGGAAAGACGGCCAAAGGAGGATTCGGCTTTGGGGGTGACCAGTGAAATATACCTGCTGGAGTGTGTGCTATGGGTTGGTGCTATGGGGACCAGTGAGCTGAGATAAGGCAGGGCTTTACCTAGAAAAGACTTGTAGATGACCTGGAGCCAGTGGGTTTGGCGACGAATATGAAGCGAGGGCCAGCCAACGAGAGTATACAGGTCGCAGTTGTGGGTAGTATATGGGGCTTTTGTGACAAAACGGATGGCACTGTGATTGACTGCATCCAATTTGCTGAGTAGAGTGTTGGAGACTATTTTGTAGATGACATCGCCGAAGTCTAGGATCGGTAGGATAGTCAGTTTTACGAGGGTATGTTTGGCAGCATGAGTGAAGGATGCTTTTTTGCAAAATAGGAAGCTGATTCTAGATTTAATTTTGGATTGGAGATGCTTAATGTGAGTCTGGAAGGAGCTTGCAGTCTAACCAGACACCTAGGTATTTATAGTTGTCCACATATTCTAAGTCCGAACCGTCCAGAGTAGTGATGCTAGATGGGCAGGCAGGTGTGGGCAGCGATTGGTTGAAGAGCATGCATTTAAGAGCAGTTGGAGACCATGGAAGGAGAGTTGTATGGCATTGAAGTTCGTCTGGAGGTTAGTTAATACAGTGTCCAAAGAAGGGCCAGAGGTATACAGAATGGTATCGTCTGCGTAGAGGTGGATCAGAGAATCACCAGCCGAAAGAGCGACATCATTGATGTATACAGAGAAAAGAGTCAGCCCGAGGATTGAACCCTGTAGCACCCACATAGACTGCCAGAGGTCTGGAAAACAGGCCCTCCGATTTGACACACTGAACTCTGTCTGAGAAGTAGTTGGTGAACCAGGCGAGGCAGTCATTTGAGAAACCAAGGCTGTTGAGTCTGCCGATAAGAATGTGGTGATTGACCGAGTCGAAAGCCATGGCCAGGTCGATGAATACAGCTGCACAGTATTGTCTCCTATCAAGGGCGGGTATGATATCATTTAGAACCTTGAGCGTGGCTGAGGTGCACCCATGACCAGCTCGGAACCAAGATTGCATAGCGGAGAAGGTACGGTGGGATTCGAAATGGTCGGTGATCTGTTTGTTTAACTTGGCTTTCAAAGACTTTAGAAAGGCAGGGCAGGATGGATATGGGTCTATAACAGTTTGGGTCCAAGGTGTCACCCCCTTTGAAGAGGGGGATGACCTCGGCAGCTTTCCAATCTTTGGGGATCTCAGACGTTACGAAAGAGGTTGAATCGGCTAGTAATAGGGGTTGCAACAATTTTGGCGGGTAATTTTAGAAAGAGAGGCTCCAGATTGTCTAGCCTGGCTAATTTGTAGGGGTCCAGATTTTGCAGTTCTTTCAGAACATCAGCTATCTGGAAATGGGGAGGCTTGGGCAAGTTGCTGTGGGGGGCACAGGGCTGTTAGTAGGGGTAGCCAGGTGGAAAGCATGGCCAGCCGTAGAAAAATGCTTATTGAAATTCTCAATTATTGCGGCTTTATCGATGGTGACAGTGTTTCCTTGCCTCAGTGCAGTGGGCAGCTGGGAGGAGGTGCTCTTACGCTCCATGGACTTTACAGTGTCCCAGAACTTTTTGGAGTTTCTGCTACAGGATGCAAATTTCTGTTTGAAAAAGCTAGCCTTTGTTTTTCTATCTGCCTGTGTATATATGTTCCTAACTTCCCTGAGAAGTTGCATATCGTGGGGGCTATTCGATGCTAATGCAGTACGCCACCGGATGTTTTTGTGCTTGTCATGGACAGTCACGTCTTGGGTGAACCAAGGGCTATATCTGTTCCTGGTTCAACATTTTTGAATGGGGCATGCTTATTTAAGGTGGTGAGGAAGGCACTTTTAAAGAATAACCAGGCAACCTTTACTGACGGAATGAGGTCAATATCCTTACAGGATTCCCGGGCCAGGTCGATTAGAAAGGCCTGCTCGCTGAAGTGTTTTAAGGAGCGTTTGACAGTGATGAGGCGTGGTCGTTTGACCGCAGACTCATTACGGAAGCAGGCAATGAGTCAGTGATCGCTGAGATCCTGGTTGAAGACAGCAGAGGTGTATTTGGAGGGCAGGTTGGTTAGGATGATATCTAAGAGGGTGCCCGTGTTTACGGATTTGGGGTTGTACCTGGTAGGTTCATTTGATAATTTGTGTGAGATTGAGGGCATCTAGCTTAGATTGCAGAATGGCCGGGGTGTTAAGCATGTCCCAGTTTGTCACCTAACAGCACAATCTCTGAAGATAGATGGAGGGCAATCAATTCACATATGGTGTCCAGGGCACAGCTGGAGGCAGAGGGTGGTCTATAGCAAGCGGCAACGGTGAGAGACTTGTTTCTGGAAAGGTGGATTTTTAAAAATAGAAGCTCATATTGTTTTGGTACAGAGCCTGTCTTACTATCCAGGTATCTCTGCAGTAGATTGCAACTCCGCCAGTTCTATCTTGTTGGAAAATGTTATAGTTAGGGATGGAAATTTCAGGGTTTTTGGTGGTCTTCCTAAGCAAGGATTCAGACACCGCTAGGACATCCGTGTTGGCAGTGTGCTAAGGCAGTGAATAAAAAAAACTTAGGGAGGAGGCTTCTAATGTTAACATGCATGAAACCATTCTTCTTCTCTCAGCTCTGATAGCAAGGGCTCACTTCCAACTACAGGGAGTCTTACCCTAATGAAGCAGGGCAGTCCTGTGTGGCTCAACACTGACCTCTTTTGCAAGGAGCACCTGCGCCTAATTTTAAATGTAGACGAACAAAAAAACTCAGGAACACAATGAAAAATATTTGACATAATAAAGCTAGAATCCTTAATTTCTCTTGACTCACTGGTGCGCCTAAATAAAAATTCTAATTCCGACAGCTAAATATTTAAGCAAATATGCAAGTAAAATAGTGGCACTGTAGAGCCCTGCACCTGGAACGTCAAAACATTAACGCCGTTGGCCCAGTTCTAGTACTTACTGTCAGGGCAGTGAAGTTGATATAGAAATCAACCCCTGCCTCGGGAGTTAAATGCATGTTAACTTCTCCCAGCTCTAGGTATGAATTGAGGATGAATGTGAACCAGCAGCCTCCCATGGCATCTCCGTACGGCCAGCCCCAGCCTGGCTACAGCCAGCCTAGCTACGCTCCCTTGGGAGGCGGTTACCCCGGCCCCTATGGACCCTACAGCGGCCCCGCTACAGCCTACCAGCCTGGGGCTCCACAAGGTACGTCTGTCCCTCTTTCCCTAACCTTACTTATCCCTCTGGTTCGCTTCTTCCCTCTTGCTTCTTCTTCCTGTCTGTTTAAATCAAATCAAATCAAATTTTATTTGTCACATACACATGTTTAGCAGATGTTAATGCGAGTGTAGCGAAATGCTTGTGCTTCTAGTTCCGACAATGCAGTAATAACGAACAAGTAATCTAACTAACAATTCCAAAAAACTACTCTTATACACAGTGTAAGGGGATAAAGAATATGTACATAAGGATATATGAATGAGTGATGGTACAGAGCAGCATAGGCAAGATACAGTAGATGATATCGAGTACAGTATATACATATGAGATGAGTATGTAAACCAAGTGGCATAGTTAAAGTGGCTAGTGATACATGTATTACATAAGGATGCAGCCGATGATATAGAGTACAGTATCTACGTATGCATATGAGATGAATAATGTAGGGTAAGTAACATTATATAAGGTAGCATTGTTTAAAGTGGCTAGTGATATATTTACATCATTTCCCATCAATTCCTATTATTAAAGTGGCTGGAGTAGAGTCAGTGTCATTGACAGCGTGTTGGCAGTAGCCACTCAATGTTAGTGGTGGCTGTTTAACAGTCTGATGGCCTTGAGATAGAAGCTGTTTTTCAGTCTCTCGGTCCCAGCTTTGATTCACCTGTACTGACCTCGCCTTCTGGATGACAGCGGGGTGAACAGGCAGTGGCTCGGGTGGTTGATGTCCTTGATGATCTTTATGGCCTTCCTGTAGCATCGGGTGGTGTAGGTGTCCTGGAGGGCAGGTAGTTTGCCCCCGGTGATGCGTTGTGCAGACCTCACTACCCTCTGGAGAGCCTTACGGTTGAGGGCGGTGCAGTTGCCATACCAGGCGGTAATACAGCCCGCCAGGATGCTCTCGATTGTGCATCTGTAGAAGTTTGTGAGTGCTTTTGGTGACAAGCCGAATTTCTTCAGCCTCCTGAGGTTGAAGAGGCGCTGCTGCGCCTTCCTCACGATGCTGTCTGTGTGAGTGGACCAATTCAGTTTGTCTGTGATGTGTATGCCGAGGAACTTAAAACTTGCTACCCTCTCCACTACTGTTCCATCGATGTGGATGTTTATGTTCTTCCCAAAAGCTAGCTTGCCTTCTGCAAAGTAGTGTCTCTGTGCCTGTTGCAAAGTTTACTCATTGCCTTTCCTGTGTGTCTCTG
The DNA here is from genome assembly GCF_018296145.1 of Oncorhynchus tshawytscha. NCBI lineage: Eukaryota > Metazoa > Chordata > Actinopteri > Salmoniformes > Salmonidae > Oncorhynchus > Oncorhynchus tshawytscha. The sequence goes on along the minus strand of NC_056452.1, from coordinate 21,887,160 downwards.
TGTGAGAGAGAAAGGGAACTAAAACCTGTTTGGATGTATTTGATTGGAGCAGTGTGAATGCTTGTATGTGTTCCTCCTCGCCCGTCTTTCAGCATTTCTTTTCCTCAGTACATGGTGTCTGCCTCTTCTTGTCTTTCAGGTTATTCTACCTATGCCAGCTTTCCCTCTAAGGCTGTGCCAGCTAACCCAGTCTCTGACCTGCCCTCTCCTCTTGAATTGGGTAACTGCTTCCTCTTGGCTCCTCCCACCTACATGCTTCTACAGCATGCTGGTCATGTGTCTGAGAGCAATGGTTCTCATGAACTGCTTAAAGTTCCAAATCTAAGATGTAGCTTTTTCACATGACTTTACCTGCAAGGTATGCAACATACCAACGTATAAGGTATACTGCCCAACCTTACCTTAGGATGACTAACTTTACCAACGTATACGGTATACTGCCCAACCTTACCTTAGGATGACTAACTTTACCAACGTATACGGTATACTGCCCAACCTTACCTTAGGATGACTAACTTTACCAACGTATACGGTATACTGCCCAACCTTACCTTAGGATGACTAACTTTACCAACGTATACGGTATACTGCCCAACCTTACCTTAGGATGACTAACTTTACCAACGTGTAAGGTATACTGCCCAACCTTACCTTAGGATGACTAACTTTACCAACGTATACGGTATACTGCCCAACCTTACCTTAGGATGACTGACTTTACCAACGTATACGGTATACTGCCCAACCTTACCTTAGGATGACTAACTTTACCAACGTATATGGTATACTGCCCAACCTTACCTTAGGATGACTGACTTTACCAACGTATATGGTATACTGCCCAACCTTACCTTAGGATGACTAACTTTACCAACGTATACGGTATACTGCCCAACCTTACCTTAGGATGACCCAACTTTACCTTAGGATGCCCAACCTACCTTAGGATGACTAACTTTACCAACGTATACTGCCCAACCTTACCTTAGGATGACTAACTTTACCAACGTATACGGTATACTGCCCAACCTTACCTTAGGATGACTGACTTTACCAACGTATACTGCCCAACCTTACCTTAGGATGACTGACTTTACCAACGTATATGGTATACTGCCCAACCTTACCTTAGGATGACTAACTTTACCAACGTATACGGCCCAACCTTACCTTAGGATGACTAACTTTACCAACGTATACGGCCCAACCTTACCTTAGGATGACTAACTTTACTAACGTGTAAGGTATACTGCCCAACCTTACCTTAGGATGACTGACTTTACCAACGTATAAGGTATACCGTCCAACCTTACCTTAGGATGACTAACTTTACCAACGTATATGGTATACCGTCCAACCTTACCTTAGGATGACTAACTTTACCAACGAATATGGTATACTGCCCAACCTTAGGATGACTGACTTTACCTTACGTATATGGTATACCGTCCAACCTTACCTTAGGATGACTGACTTTACCAACGTATATGGTATACTGCCCAACCTTACCTTAGGATGACTAACTTTACCAACGTATATGGTATACTGCCCAACCTTAGGATGACTAACTTTACCAACGTATATGGTATACTGCCCAACCTTAGGATGACTGACTTTACCAACGTATATGGTATACTGCCCAACCTTACCTTAGGATGACTACCAACTTTACGGTAACCAACCTTATGGTATACCGTATACTGCCCAACCTACCTTTGACCTTTAGGATGACTAACTTTACCAACTTTATATGGTATACTGCCCAAACCTTAGGATGACTAACTTTACCAACGTACTGCCCAATATGGACTTTACCAACGTATAATACTGCCCAACCTTAGGATGACTGACTTTACCAACGTATATGGTATACTGCCCAACCTTACCTTAGGATGACTAACTTTACCAACGAATATGGTATACTGCCCAACCTTAGGATGACTAACTTTACCAACGTATATGGTATACTGCCCAACCTTACCTTAGGATGACTGACTTTACCAACGTATAAGGTATACTGCCCAACCTTACCTTAGGATGACTAACTTTACCAACGTATATGGTATACTGCCCAACCTTAGGATGACTGACTTTACCAACGTATATGGTATACTGCCCAACCTTACCTTAGGATGACTGACTTTACCAACGTATAAGGTATACTGCCCAACCTTACCTTAGGATGACTGACTTTACCAATGTGGTTTTTTTTTGGCAGGAAGTAATCCTCCATTTAACATTCTTGCGTTGATGATGTAACATTCATCATAGGTGATGATGTAACTTCAAGAATGCATCCGCTGTGTTTCAAACCTGTGGTCATTGCAGTCAGGTGCCTAATAGCCTCCCTCTCTCTCAGGATCTGCCAGGGGCCCCCCTCCAGTCTCCACCAACCAGGCCTACTCCCAGTATGCCCAGGGAGACATTCAGAATGGGCCCCCACCTATGGATCACTCTATGGCTCAGCCAGCTCAGAGGTCAGACAACACACATGAAGAGTAGACAGCGGTTGTGGGTGTGTGTCCAGATGTTTGTGTGTGTGTACTGAGTTGTTTTTGTGTACGTGTGTCCAGGCCGCCAGTGTGTCAGCCATATAGCCACGGTGCTATGAACTTGTCGGGGCCACACCCTTCTTACCCCCAGCAGTACGGGGTGCAGCCCTCCATGCAACAGATGACCAATCAGATGTCAGGGATGCAGGTCGGGTCAGGCCCCCTCACCTCTGCTGGGCCGGGATATGGTAAGAAATTATTTCGAATGAATCAATTGATGAATTTCATGCCGAACTTTGCATCCTACTAAACACAACTCTAGTTACCGATTCTTGCTGAATTGAATGTTCTTTGCTCTTTCACCAGCTCCACCTCCCAGCTCCGAGCCTCCAATCAGTGCTGCCTACTCCGCTGCAGCCCCTCCCTCCTATACACAAGCTCCTCACCCAGTGTCTGGTGCCCCCTCCCAGCCTCCCCCTCCCAGTGAGCCTGCAGCCCCCCAACCTTACTATGATGGCCCTCCTCCCTCTCAACAACCACCTTTCCCCTCCTCCGCCCCCCCTCCCTCCCAACCCTTCCCCTCCTCCTCTCCATACTCGGGCCCTCCCCTTCCAGCCAACCCCGGGCCCCTGCAGTCTCTCGACAACAGTCCTTCCCACCTGGCCCCCTCCCCTGCGCAGCAAACCTTTCCCAACTCTGCTCCTCCTCCAGTCTCCCAGGCCTTGTACTCTGGCCCCCTCCCTCCTCCCGACCTGGCCCTTTCCCACCTACCTTGCATCCCCTGCCCAGTACCCTGCCGCCCAGCCCCGTCCCAACCCGGGCCCCCTCACTTCCACTCTGGCCCCCTCCCCAATGCCCCATGCCACCCCCTCTATGTCCCAGCAGCAGGCCAACCCCCCTTCCCCCTGGCCCCATGCAGCAGCCTCCTCAGCCTGGCATGCATGGAGGATACCCAACCCAGCAGAATGGTGAGTCCACCATGTTCAAACCCCTGTACAACTTCTACCAGACCGCTGGTTTGCTTTTGACAACAAAATGTTGTCTTGGTAGGTCCACCATTTTCTAGCCAATAAACCAGAAGAGTTTCTAATAGATGGATGAATATTTTTCTCCTTAGGTGCGTTTGGGCAGCCCAGAGGCCCCCAGCCCGGCTATGCAGGCCCGCAGTATCCTGGGCAACAGAACTACGGCGCAGTCCCTGCCCCCACACCTGCCCCCACACAGAAGAGACTGGACCCTGACTCCATCCCCAGCCCAGTAAGACACACGCACTCTCCCCATCCTGCTAACACACAAACACTTTGTCCTGTGATGTATTAGTGTGTTGGTGAAAATGATGTTAGATATTGTACCGTGTGTGTTTTTGTTTAACTTTCCTTGTGGGTACCAGCAGTCCTCACAAGGATAGTAAAACAAGGAAAAGTGGGTACATCTTGCTGGGCCCTAAGAGTAAAAAAAAAATGCTATTTTGGGGGGGATTTTGGATGAGAATCAATTCTTTCAAGGATAGCAATACAAAACTGCATGTCTGTCTAACAGTGTAACCCAGTCCAAGTTGAGCATGTGCTTCAGACTGATGATCTGCTGGCCTTCTCTCTGATCACTGACTAATCTAGAACCAATAATCCCAGTCTGGACAATCAGTCAGGGATTGAATAATCCTGCTACAGTTATTCTCATCCTCTTGTCTCTTTGTCCTGTTTTTTTTTCTTTTCGTTTGTTTTAATTTGATGATTTGCTGGACAAAACTCTGTTGTGAATGTAAAGCAAGCGTCTGAGCTGCCGGCTGTGCAGAAATTCAGACATAGAATAGACCCAGATGCTATCCCCAGTCCAGTAAGTCTCCTGTTTACCTTGTAACCCCAATGCCCTACCCCGCAAATCATTATCCTCCTGTCTACACCTAACCCAATGCCCTACCCCATAAATCATTATCCTCCTGTCTACACCTAACCCAATGCCCTACCCCATAAATCATTATCCTCCCTACCTAACCCGCAAATCATTATCCTCCTGTCTACACCTAACCCAATGCCCTACCCCGCAAATCATTATCCTCCTGTCTACACCTAACCCAATGCCCTACCCCATAAATCATTATCCTCCTGTCTACACCTAACCCAATGCCCTACCCCGCAAATCATTATCCTCCTGTCTACACCTAACCCAATGCCCTACCCCGCAAATCATTATCCTCCTGTCTACACCTAACCCAATGCCCTACCCCATAAATCATTATCCTCCTGTCTACACCTAACCCAATGCCCTACCCCGCAAATCATTATCCTCCTGTCTACACCTAACCCAATGCCCTACCCCATAAATCATTATCCTCCTGTCTACACCTAACCCAATGCCCTACCCCATAAATCATTATCCTCCTGTCTACACCTAACCCCAATGCCCTACCCCATAAATCATTATCCTCCTGTCTACACCTAACCCAATGCCCTACCCCATAAATCATTATCCTCCTGTCTACACCTAACCCAATGCCCTACCCCGCAAATCATTATCCTCCTGTCTACACCTAACCCAATGCCCTACCCCGTAAATCATTATCCTCCTGTCTACACCCTAACCCCTATGCCATACCCCTTAACCCATTATCTCTGTCTGCACCCTAACCCCTACACGCTAACCCCTCTGCTATACCCCTTAACCAATCATCCCTGTCTGCACTCTATGCCCTAATCCCTTACCCCAGCCCAGCAATCGTCTGTGCAGCAATCATTTAGCTGTGGCGCTGCGCAACGTCAAAATCATTGCTGCCGCCGTCAAAAAATATGGAAGATGAAAAAGTATTTCTGCTGAAGCTTTACTTTAAAGATGCTGGAACAGTCCACATTGACCTTTCCTCTGCAAACAAAACGATATACAATAGAGATCAGATAACCCCGTAGTAGAATATTTGATCTGTTCACGGAGTTGGCTTGTGTGTTCTATGCGAGATAAATATTCCTCTCGAAGGCGTATTGAAGAGCCATAGGGAGGGAAACATACATTCTGACAAGCAGTCAATGCACAACAATTCTTGCAATCGTGGGAAAAACTGATGATTTATTTATTTTTCACCTTTATTTAACCAGGTAGGCTAGTTGAGAACACCTTTATTTAACCAGGTAGGCTAGTTGAGAATAAGTTCTCATTTACAACTGCGACCTGGCCAAGATAAAACAAAGCAGTTCGATACAAACAACACAGAGTTAAACATGGAATAAATAAACATACAGTCAATAATACAATAGAGAAAGTCTATATACAGTGTGTGGAAATGAGGTAGGATAAGGGAGGTGAGGCGATAAATAGGCCATGGTTGCGAAATAATTACGGTATGGCAAAAACATTGGGGTGATTGATGTGCAGAAGATCAGTGTGCAAGTAGCGGTACTGGGGTGCAAAGGAGCAAAATAAATAACAGTATGGGGATGAGGTAGTTGGATGGGCTATTTACAGATTGGCTATGCGCAGGTGCTGTGATCTGTGAGCTGCTCTGACAGCTGGTGCTTAAAGTTAGTAAGGGAGATTTGAGTCTCCAGCTTCAGTGATTTTTGCAGTTTGTTCCAGTCATTGGCAGCAGAGAACTGGAAGGAAAGGCGGGCCAATGGAGGAATTGGGTTTGGGGTTGACCAGTGAAATATACCTACTGGAGCGTGTGCTATGGGTGGGTGCTACTATTGTGCCCAGTGAACTGAGATAAGGCGGGGCTTTACCTAGCAAAGACTTGTAGAGGACCTGGAGCCAGTGGGTTTGGTGACGGATATGAGGCGAGGGCCAGCCAACGAGAGCATACAGGTCTCAGTGGTGGGTAGTATATGGGGCTTTGGTGACAAAACAGATGGCACTGTGATTGACTGCATCCAATTTGCTGAGTAGAGTTTTTGAGACTTTTGTAGATGACATTGACGAAGTCAAGGATCCTTAGTCAGTTTTACTAGGGTATGTGTGGCAGCATGAGTTAAGGATGCTTTGTTGCGAAATAGGAAGCCGATTTAATTTTGGATTGGAGATGCTTATTGTGAGTCTGGAAGGGGAGTTTAGTCTAACCAGACACTTAGAATATGTAGACAACTACAAATACCTAAGTCCGAGCCGTCCAGGGTTGTGATGCTGGATGGGCGGGCAGGTGTGGACAGCGATCGGTTGAAGAGCATGCATTTAGTCTTGGTCAAGTTGCTAATGGTCTTTGTTAAAGAGGGGGATCTTCCCAGCTTTCCAGTCCTACTTTATTTATTTCTAACCTCCTAAATAGCACAAACAGCACCAATTTTTATGCCCAGAGTTTGTAGCAGTGGCATGGTTAAGTATGTTACCGCTCCACAACAGGCTGTGACTGCATAGGGGGATAAATGTAACACGGGTCAATTGTTTTATAACTTGAGGTAAAACCCCACCTTATTTTCATCCATTTTGGAGTAGAAATTAGATTTTTTTTTTTTTTAAGTCACCAGAAGTGAGCTTCTCAGTCCTAGATACCCCCCACTGCTACAAGTTTTTTCCCAGAGGAAACACTGCCCTGACCCTCTGGAGCCCACCTTTGCCTCTGGGGATCGACCATGCTCACTGTGCTGATACCCTCCCCCACCCACCACCACCACCTCGCATGCCAGCCTGCAGTATCTCACTCACGATTCACCCACAATTCCCTGCATTGTGATGTTTGTCCACGATCATTCTACATTTGTGTTACACCCTCCCTAGTGGTTTTGGTGTGTTGTGCACTGTATTCTACAGTGTTGCTGTGCCATTTTGTTAGTATCATGGGATTTAGGGCTGCATGATATGGGCAAAACATAGTATTGCAATTTGACTTGCTATATACAGTGCATTCAGAAAGTATTCAGATCCCTTGACTTTTTCCGCATTTTATGTTACAGCCTTATTCTAAAATGGATTACATTTTTTTTAAATCCTCATCAATCTTCACACTACCCCCATAATGACAACGTGAAAACGTTGTAAAAATATTTACAGTATTCAGAACCTTTGCTATGAGACTTGAAATTCAGTTCAGGTGCATCCTGTTTCCATTGATGATCCTAGATGTTTCTACAACTTGATTGGAGTTCACCTGTGGTAAATTCAATTGATTGCACAATTGATTGTCTATATAAGGTCCCACAGTTGACAGTGCATGTCAGAGCAAAAACCAAGCCATGAGGTCGAAGGAATTGTCCGTAGAGCTCAGAGACAGGATTGTGGCGCGGCACAGATCTTGCGACGGGTACTAATTAATGTCTGCAGCATTGAAGGTCCCCAAGAACACAGTGGCCTCCATCATTCTTAAATGGAAGAAGTTTGGAACCACCAAGACTCTTCCTAGTCTGAGCAATCAGGGGAGAAGAGCTTTGGTCAGGGAGGTGACCAAGAACACGATGGTCACTCTACCGATGTAAATGTGTTATTTCAGTTTCTGCTTTGTCATTATTGATGGGGAAAAAACAATTTAATCAATTTTAGAACAAGGCTGTAACGTAACAAAATGTGGATACTTTCTGTATGCACTGTACATCAAAACACAAACTGTTTGAATCATAGACGTATATAATCATTTGTATTAAGAATCCGCATCGTTCTTGTTTGGAACAATCTGACAGCGTCTGCGCAGCCGCAAGAGTAGAGGGAGAGCGGCGTTTCAAATTACTGCTTCCGTTATAGATCTCTTGCGATGTTAATATTGCGATTTTTGACGTAAATTCCGTTAATTACGCAGCCTTATTATGGGATGGCATCGCTGTTTTCAAACGTTTTTATTTTCTTACTCTCTCTGCATGCGTTTTCTTCTCTCCTCTATCGTATTGACGTTAGTGTGTCTGTACTGCCGTTCTCTGTGTATTACAGATCCAGGTGATTGAGGACGACCGGGCCAACAAGAGCAGTGAGCCGTTCACCACGGGGGTCAAAGGTCAGACTCCGCCCCTTGTCACCACCAACTTCCAGGTGAAAGACCAGGGCAACGCCAGCCCGCGGTTCGTCCGCTGTACAGCCTACAACATACCCTGCACGGCCGACATGGCCAAACAGTCCCAGGTCCCCCTGGCAGCCGTAATCAAACCTCTAGCCATGTTGCCCCCCGACGAGGTGAGACACACACACACCACACCGCTATCTCCTCTGGTCTTGTCATCACATTCACGCTCTCGTTTTATTGTTGTGTTAACATTTCTCTGAGCTTAAACAACCCTGTTGTCTCTCAGACCCGTCCGTACATGGTGGACCATGGGGAGGCCGGTCCTATCCGCTGTAACCGATGCAAGGCCTACATGTGTCCCTACATGCAGTTCATCGAGGGCGGACGCCGCTTCCAGTGTGGCTTCTGCAGCTGTGTCACAGACGGTGTGTGTGTGTGTGTCCAGGAAGATATTGTGTTAGTGTGGTATCGTTATTGTAGGTTATAACACGGTCTAAGTATATCCATCCATCCACAGTGCCTCCCCACTACTTCCAGCATCTGGACCACACAGGGAAGAGGGTGGACTGCTGCGACCGGCCAGAGCTCTCTCTGGGCAGCTACGAGTTTGTGGCCACCGTCGACTACTGTAAGGTAGGTGACTACTGTGTTTTTCTGAGAGACTGGAGGCCTGTAGCGTTGCTCCATTTGGACCAGAAGATTTTCTCAAAGAGCCAGATGAGAGGACCAAGCTTGGCACAATACCAGAGATTCTCATGATGTAATATGCTCAATATGTCTAGTCTAAATACTAAGTTCTTCTCTCTCTCAGAACAATAAGCTCCCCCAGCCCCCGTCGTTCATCTTCTTCATCGATGTGTCTTACAACGCCGTGAAGAGTGGCATGGTTAACATCGTCTGTCAGGAGCTCAAGACTCTACTGGACTACCTGCCCAGGTACACACACACACACACTACCTGCCCAGGTACACACACACACTGCCTGCCCAGGTACACACACACACACACTGCCTGCCCAGGAACACACACACTGCCTGCCCAGGAACACACACACTGCCTGCCCAGGAACACACACACACACACTGCCTGCCCAGGTACACACACACACACACTGCCTGCCCAGGTACACACACACACACACTGCCTGCCCAGGTACACACACACGCACACTGCCTGCCCAGGTACACACACACGCACACTGCCTGCCCAGGACACACACACACACGCACACTGCCTGCCCAGGTACACACACACGCACACTGCCTGCCCAGGACACACACACGCACACTGCCTGCCCAGGACACACACACACGCACACTGCCTGCCCAGGTACACACACACACACACTGCCTGCCCAGGTACACACACACACACACTGCCTGCCCAGGAACACACACACACTGCCTGCCCAGGAACACCCACTGCCTGCCCAGGAACACACACACACACTGCCTGCCCAGGAACACACACACACACACTGCCTGCCCAGGTACACACACACACACACTGCCTGCCCAGGAACACACACACACACACACTGCCTGCCCAGGTACACACACACACACACTGCCTGCCCAGGGAACACACACACACACACTGCCTGCCCAGGTACACACACACGCACACTGCCTGCCCAGGTACACGCACACTGCCTGCCCAGGTACACACACGCACACTGCCTGCCCAGGTGCACACACACGCACACTGCCTGCCCAGGTGCACACACACGCACACTGCCTGCCCAGGTGCACACACACGCACACTGCCTGCCCAGGTACACACACACGCACACTGCCTGCCCAGGAACACGCACACTGCCTGCCCAGGAACACACACACTGCCTGCCCAGGAACACACACACACACACACTGCCTGCCCAGGAACACACACACTGCCTGCCCAGGAACACACACACACACACTGCCTGCCCAGGAACACACACACACACTGCCTGCCCAGGTACACACACACACACACTGCCTGCCCAGGTACACACACACACACACTGCCTGCCCAGGTACACACACACACACACACACTGCCTGCCCAGGAACACACACACTGCCTGCCCAGGTACACACACGTACACCAGCGAATTAATAACATTTTGTGTCTTGTCCCTCCAGGGAGAATCCAGAGGCAGACTCGGTGGTGCGTGTGGGTTTTGTAACCTACAACAAGGTGTTGCACTTCTACAACGTCAAGTCCAGCCTGGCCCAGCCCCAGATGATGGTGGTCAGTGACGTCAGTGACATGTTCCTCCCACTGCTCGACGGCTTCCTGGTCAACGTCAACGACAGCCGGATGGTCATCGAGAGGTACACACACACACACACGCACGCACCAGATCTCCAGACTAACATTTCCGCTGGTGCATCTATGTTTTTCAGTTGGTGGCACCAGCCCATGATTTGGTCACAGCTATTTTGTTCTTGCGCTATCACGCGATAGAGAACATATGTAAATAGAATAGGGATTTTCAAGGTGAGGAGAAGAGCAGACAATCGATGTCCATCTGGTCTAATACAAGTTGCAACAGGGAGACGCCTCCAGAACAGAAGCAGAGAAAATGTGTAACTCTGCTTCTCCAAGAAGGTCCTTCTATTCTAATCTCACAGCACCGACGTTCTGTCAACACCAGCTGCTACACAATACAGTGACCGTGTCCTCTGTCCTTGTACCTTCAGTCCGGCGTCAGTCGCTATCAACAGATATGAGAACAATCCATAACATTCAGTATCAAGTCTAGTTACCATCAACCCAGACCCAATGAGTCCCAAATAGAGCCGGGAAATCCTGTGTATTACATAAAGGGAAAATCTGAAATATTCCGGCTCTAATAATCATTTTAGTCTCATAGACTACTGAGATGGCATTCAAGAAATAACTTGTTTTCATCTAACAAGTTGTGATAGAAAATGTTTTTATGTGCAACCTAATCCAGTGATTGTCATGAATTTCAGATTTACAAATAGATTATTTCTGTATTTACTGTTCAATGGAGATGAATTTGCCTTCATTTTTATATACTAATATCATGGGCTTCTTTTGGGGGGCTAATTCACTACCTGGTTAAGTGGAAACTCCAAACACATGACCTAGATTGCGAACTCTAAATATAAACCCAAAAACATGAGCTAGATCGCTAACTCAAAATATAATACCCACTGCTAGTATCCATAAATTAATCTAGCAGTACATTTTATGCCCTAAAAAACTGCCCAATGATGCCGATGCATTGGCTGATGCGCTCCATAGACCTATCTCAGCCATATGTAATATCTGGGTTCTTGAGCCCAGTAATCAGAGTTGAGAAATAAATTATACCCACCCCGGGAAAGGAGAGAGCGAGTGGCTCGCTCCCCGAAGGCGCCCCTCCCAGAGTGGGCGGCAGGCTCCCCTCCCAGAGTGGGCGGCAGGCTCCCCTCCCAGAGTGGGCGGCAGGCTCCCCTCCCAGAGTGGGCGGCAGGCTCCCCTCCCAGAGTGGGCGGCAGGCTCCCCTCCCAGAGTGGGCGGCAGGCTCCCCTCCCAGAGTGGGCGGCAGGCTCCCCTCCCAGAGTGGGCGGCAGGCTCCCCTCCCAGAGTGGGCGGCAGGCTCCCCTCCCAGAGTGGGCGGCAGGCGCCCCTCCCAGAGTGGAGGATCAGGATAATGTACTTTACTGATTGACGGGTTTTGATTGAGGTGACCATGTAGAAAAATTAAACAAAGCCAAGTCAAAGGGTCGCAAAATGTCTAAATGGCCGCGGTACGGAGCCCTAATATACAGACATTTACATTCATCACTTATATTACAGCAGAAGTCTCATCTGTCCAGGCTTCTCAACTGTTTCTGTTGCAGAGAATCATTGTGTGTGTCAGTTTGCTAGACCAGATTCCGGAGATGTTTGCAGACACCAGGGAGACTGAGACGGTGTTTGGACCAGTCATCCAGGCAGGACTGGAGGCACTGAAGGCTGCAGACTGTGCCGGGAAGCTGTTTTTGTTCCACTCCAGTCTACCCATCGCTGAGGCTCCTGGGAAACTGAAGAACAGAGAGGACAAGAAACTGGTGGGAACAGACAAGGAGAAGGTACACACACACAAACACACACACACACACAAGGACAAGGTAAACTGATATGGCTACTCAGCGTGGCAGACACAACACAGAGGGAGGATGTGTTCTCTCTGGTATTGGTTGGGCAGTTAATGACTCTGTCAATGTGTCTCGCTCCTCTTCCCCTCCCCCAGTCTCTGTTCCAGCCCCAGTCTGGTTTCTATAGTAACCTGTCTAAGGAGTGTGTAGCACAGGGCTGCTGTGTGGACCTCTTCCTGTTCCCCAACCAGTACGTCGACGTGGCAACGCTTGGCGTGGTGCCCGTCTCCACTGGCGGCTCAGTCTACAAATACACCTACTTCCAGGTAAACACACATTTATACACACACTGGCGCTGATCCAAACCCCATCCACCCTTCTCCTGTTATCTGCCTTCACTCTCTCTGTATATGTGTCAGGCTGAGATGGACCGCGAGCGGTTCCTGAATGATCTGCGACGAGACGTCCAGAAGCCGATGGGCTTTGACGCTGTCATGAGGGTCCGAACGAGCACAGGTAGGTGTTTCGCTCTCACACACACTACACCTAGTGTTAAATAGTTTTTCAGTGCCATCATAACCTCCTCCCTCTCTCCTCCAGGTATCAGAGCGACAGATTTCTTTGGCTCGTTCTTCATGAGCAACACGACAGACGTGGAGCTGGCGGGACTGGACTGTGACAAGACTGTCACCGTGGAATTCCGCCATGACGACAAGCTCAGCGAGGACACCGGGGCGCTCATGCAGTGCGCGGTGTTGTACACCAGCTGTAGTGGTCAGCGGCGTCTGAGGGTCCACAACATGGCGGTCAACTGCTGCTCCCAGCTCGCCGACCTCTACCGGAACTGTGAGACGGACACAATCATCAACTTCTTCTCCAAGTATGGTAGGAGTCACACGTCTATCCAACTATCTCCCTGTTCCCCTCTCTACACAGGGCCTTGCAAAAGTATTCACCCCCTTGGTGTTTTTCCTGTTTTGTTGCATTACAACCTGTAATTTAAATGGGTTTTTATTTGGATGTCATGTAATGGACAAACACAAAATAGTCCAAATTGGTGAAGTGAAATGAAAAAAAAAAAACTTGTTTCAAAACATTTTAACATTAAAAACTATGTAAAAAAAACTATGTATTCACCTCCTTTGCTATGAAGCCCCTAAATAAGATCTGGTGCAACCAATTACCTTCAGAAGTCATAAAATTAGTTAGATTGCGCACAGGTGGACTTTAAGTGTCACATGATCTCCGTGTGTATATATACACCTGTTCTGAAAGGCCCAGAGTCTGCAATAATAACACTAAGTAAGTGGTACCACCAAGTAAGTGGTACCATGAAGACCAAGGAGCTCCCCAAACAGGTCAGGGGGGGAACCACCAAGCAAGTGGCACCATGAAGACCAAGGAGCTCCCCAAACAGGTCAGGGACAAAGTTGTGGAGAAGTACAGATCAGAGTTGGGTTATAAAAAAAATATCAGAAACTTTGAACATCCCACGGAGTGCCCTTAAGAGCATACCCCGAGAGACTTGCAGCTGTAATTGCTGCAAAAGGTGGCTCTACAAAGTATTGACTTTGGGGGGTGAATAGATGTGCACGCTCAAGTTTTCTGTCTCATTTCTTGTTTGTTTCACAAAAATATATATTTTTCATCTTCAAAGTGGTAGGCATGTTGTGTAAATCAAATGATATCCCCCCCCCCCCCAAAAAAAACATTTTTATTCCAGGTTGTAAGGCAACAAAATAGGAAAAATACCAAGGGGAATGTATACTTTTGCAAGGCCCTGTATGTTAGTGAAATAGTTAACTATGTTTCTGGGATACGTTACTAAGAGAGCATGTATAAAGAACAGCAAGGGTTCACTCAACAAACAACCAATTCTACATCAGATGCGTTATAGCAGTCTGATCAGTAGGATTTAAACGTCATGTCTGGAAATGGATACCAATGGGCTTTTTCTCTCTGTGTGTGTAGCGTACCGCAGCCTATTGAACACCCCGACCAAGACGGTGAGAGACACCTTGGTGAACCAGTGTGCCCAGATTCTGGCCTGCTACCGCAAGAACTGTGCCAGCCCCTCGTCTGCCGGACAGGTCAGTCACTCACACAGCCCCCCTCTTGGACAGGTCAGTGACACACGCATGATACACACACACTCACCCGCACACTAAATGCTCACCACACACACACAGTCAGTCTCAAACACACACAACAACTTATACACACTCACTCAGGGTCGTCGTGCACCCATTATTTTAGAGGGGGCACAATGTACGTAAGAAAGGCGTTGCCATCTGTCGTGGAGTTGGATACATTTGCATTTTTCCTGCAATTTACAGCCATAATCGTTGTGCCTAGTTCTGTCAAAATGTCTATTTTCCTGTGTATGTGTCTAAACATACCTCTTTACTTGTTCAATTGTCATTTTAATGAGGGTGTCATTCTGTTGTCAATCACACACCTCAATGTGCTGTGCTAACATGCCTAGGATAATACATCCACATTACAACACAGGACATGGGATCATAACGCACGTTATCAAACGGGTTATTTGGATCCTGGATGTTGATTGGACGAGGAGCATTCCAAGCCGTTCTGTATTGGCCGTCACAAACACACCTATGCCTGCTAACCGTTCCATCTGAACGACCACTGCACCTTCATCAGAATATCATGTTCCTGTTGCTGTCCCAGTCAACTCTTGTATTGTTCTCAACTCGCCATTATTTCCCCTTGCTTCCAGCCTAGCATTTAGTTTGGTACAGCAGGGGTTAATATAAACCTCACTGTCTGCCTGTCTGAAGACAATGTTTCACTTTCGAATGTTGATCTGTGTCCTACCATACTTAGAGTGAACGTTCACCAGACAACTTCTACTGAGCCAGTCGAAATCACGCATCAACGTCATTGTCATGGACATATCCACGTTAAATGTCAATGGGAAAATGCAGCCAGCGTACTGTCATTCTAGGTCCAATGTTTGACGTGGCCGAAGTTGGCTAGCTAGCTAGCGACGTTATACAGCCTTCATAGCAACCATTTTGTTTAGAATGGACGACCAGTCCTTTTGCATAGCAACTAAGCAAAAATAATGAACGACTGGGTCGTGTCTGTAGCAACATGACCAAAAGACTGTTAGCAGTTGATGTTCTTTAATAACACAGACCCCGAAGCAAATCAGGAGGAGGAAAATAGGTTATTCAAATAGGACAAATCATGCTTGGAAGTAGATGGTCATTCTCCCCTGTCCCCAGTGATTCTCTCCTCAGAACAAAGGGACAGGATATACTTTATAACCCAGCCCATCATAAAACTGGGCCAATGGCCAAAGAACAAGTATCCTATTTCAGATTCAATGTATTAACAAGTTGGACCAATAAGAACGTGCCACAAGTAGCTGTAAGTTCAAGACTGACATTATGTTGAACTGAAAACCAACTATTTCCATTGATTCCCTATTACAGGAAAAGCACTATTTCCATTGATAATTCCCTATTACAGGAAAAGCACTATTTCCATTGATAATTCCCTATTACAGGAAAAGCACTATTTCCATTAATTCTATTCTAACACTATTGATAATCAGTACTCTCTTGACCTCTGCGTTGTCTTCATCTTCAGAACATTCTTACAGGGCTATCTTCTGATGGAAGAAGGAAGTTCTATCAATTCCCTTATCAAAATAACTTCTTAATGAAAATATGTCATTCATTGTTACTTGAATATGTTTGTAACAGTTTTCTAAAAGCTATAAGGCACGCGAGGCAGTGCCTCTGCTATCGCGTCGGGCCGAACAACGCCATTTACCTCTGACTGCATTCATGATACAGCACTGCTTCGTGTGCCTTATAGCTTAATCATCAACACAGGCACATATCGTACGGTGCCAGATTACAGTTAAACTATGTCTTTTTCTGCATATGTAAGAATACAGTACCTTCAAAGTATTCATGCCCCTTGACTTATTCCACATTGTGTTACAGCCTGAATTCAAGATGGATTAAATCATTTTTCTCACCCATCTACACACAATACCCCATAATGACAGTGAAAAACATGTTTTTAGGAATTTGAGCAAATATATATTGATAATGAAATACAGAAGTCTAATTTAAATAAGTTCACCCCCACTGAGTCAATACTTTGTAGAAGCACCTTTGGCGGAGTTTACAGCTGTGAGTCTTTCTGGGTACGTCTCTGAGCTTTTCACACCTGGATTGTACAATATCTGCCTATTATTTTCTAAATTCTTCAAGCTCTGTCAAATTGGTTGTTGATCACTGCTAGACAACTGTTTTCAGGTCTTGCCAAAGATTTAAGTCAACTGTAACTTAGCCACTCAGGAACATTTAATGTCATCTTGGTAAACAACACCCGTGTATATTTGGCCTTGTGTTTTAGGTTATTGTCCTGCTGAAAGGTGGAATCATCTCCCAGTGTCTGGTGGAAAGCAGACTGAACCAGGTTTTCCTCTAGGATGTGTTCCTGTGTTTAGCCCTGTTTCTTTTCATCCTGAAAAACGAACTCCTCGTTCCTTAACGATTACAAACATTCCCATAGCATGATGCAGCCACGACTATGCTTGAACATGTGGAGAGTGGTACTCCGTAATATATTGGATTTGCCCCAAACACAACTTTTTCCTCTTGAGTAGAAAGTGTTAACAGGATGCATGTTTTTGAATATTTTGATTCTGTACAGGCTTCATTCTTTTCACTCTTGTCAATTAGGTTAGTATTGTGGAGTAACTAGAATGTTCTTGATCCGTCCTCAGTTTTCTCCTATCACAGCCATTGAACTCTGAAACTGTTTTAATGTCACCATTGAGCGGTTTCCTTCAGCCACCTGGACATCTACCAATAGGCATTGTAAGACCTCCCTAGTGTTTGGTTACATATGTCTGAAATTCACTGCTCGACTGAGGGACTTTATATACTGAACACAAATATAAAAGCAACATGTAAAGTGTTGGTCCTGTGTTTAAAGAAATAAAATATCCCAGAAATGTTCCACAGAAAGTTTATTTCTCAATTTTGTGCACTATTTATTTTTTTTACATTTTTCACATTTCTACTTTACCGACATAATCCATGGGGCGGCAGGTAGCCCAGTGGTTAGAGCGTTGGACTAGTAACCGAAAGGTTGCAAGTTTGCATCCCCGAGCTAACAAGGTACAAATCTGTCGTTCTGCCCCTGAACAGGCAGTTAACCCACTGTTCCTAGGCCGTTCCTAGGCCGTCATTAAAAATAAGAATTTGTTCTTAACTGTCTTGCCTAGTTAAATAAAGGTAAATAAAAAATCCACCTAACAGGTGTGCCATATCAAGAAGCTGATTAAACAGCATGATCATTACGTAAGTGCACCTTGTGCTGGGGACAATAAAAGGCCACTCTAAAATGTGCAGTTCTGTCACACAACACAGTGCCACAGATGTCTCAAATTTTGAGGGAGTGCACATTTGACATACTGGTTGCAGGAATGTCCACCAGAACTGTTGCCAGAGAAATTCACGGTAATTTCTCTATCATACGCCACCTCCAACGTTGTTTGAGAGAATTTGGCAGTACGACCAACCGACCTCAACCGCAGACCACGTGTAACCACGCCAGCCCAGGGCCTCCACATCCGGCTTCTTCACCTGCGGGATCGTCTGAGTCCAGCCACCCGGACAGCTGATGAGACCGGAGTATTTCTGTCTGTAATAAAGCCCCTGAGTTTTTCCTCACATTCTGATTGGCTGGGCCTGGCTCCCCTGTGGGTGGGCCTATGCCCACCACAGGCTGCGCCCCTGCACAGTCATGTGAAATTCATAGATTAAGGCCTAATTCATTTATTTCAATTGACTGATTTCCTTATTTGAACTGTAACTCAGTAAAATCTTTGAAATTGTTGTGTCTTGTTTTATATTTTTGTTCAGTATAGATAATTCTGTGTGGGGTACAGAGAAAATCAAAAATCATGTGGAACACTTGTGGCAAATCTCAATTTAATCAGTTTTAAATTCAGGTTGTAACACAACAAAATGTGTAACAAGTCACGTGGTGTGAATACTTTCTGAAGGGTACTGTATATCAAATGAATTTACGAACATACCCCCTGACTTCCAGCAGCTAAAATGAAATGAAATGCTTTGTGTGCCACTCTACACTCTTTTTATTCCTCCACTGACAATACGGTCTGCACAGTCTCTGGTGCGCTCACTTGAGGGCTGGGGTGCTTTTTGTCTGGTCCAGTCAGTGTGCCCCCTGTGCAAAATACCACTGACATAACGTTTTATAAATAATTCTGATAAAACATGAGCTTAAAAACAAAGTTTAGTAATTAATTTACCATCTGAAAATGTTAACAAGACAAATCTGAGTGGGGCATGACGCTGCTAAACACACTCATACCCTTCCCCCTCTGTCCTCTCTCCTCCTGTAGCTGATCCTACCAGAGTGTATGAAGCTGCTGCCGGTCTATTTGAACTGTGTGTTGAAGAGCGACGTGCTGCAACCGGGAGCTGACGTCTCAGTAGACGACAGAGCCTACCTGAGACAGCTACTCAGCTGTATGGACGTATCAGAGAGCCACGTCTTCTTCTATCCCCGCCTACTTCCCCTGGTGAGACACACGCTTCTTGCTCTTCACTTCAATCAGCCTCATTTTGCATGACAAAGCATGAGCAAACATGTAAGACCATATTACATCAATGTTAAATCGTATATTCCAATCTCTTTCCATCCCAGGTGAAGTTGGATGGAGGGTCGTTGCCAATGGCAGTGCGTAACTCGGAGGAGCGCCTGTCAAAGGGTGGAGTCTACCTCCTGGAGACGGGGCTCTACCTCTTCCTGTGGGTGGGAGCCAATGCCCAGCAGGAGCTGCTCAGCAACATCTTTGGCACGCCCACCTTCAGCCAGATAGACCCCAACATGGTGAGACACACACACCTCTCAACTTCATACAAATCATCTTCCTGCCTCTAAGAGTGTGTGTGTTAGCAATCTCCTAAATGCGTGCGTTGCGTTCCAGACGAGTCTGCCTGAGCTGGACAACCCGTTCTCCCAGAGACTCAGAGAGATCATCGACTCCTTCAGATCACAACGATCACGATACATGAAGGTCCCTTCACTACCTCTCTTGCTCTCTCTCTCGTTCTTTGTATCTTTCAATCTCTATATTTCTCTGTGTTGTAGTTAGAGTATAATGTGTGTTAACATCTCTCTCTGCTTGTCTCTAGTTGATGGTGGTGAAGCAGGAGGACAAGGCGGAGCTCATCTTTAAACACTTCCTGTGCGAGGACAAAAGCGCCAGCGGAGGAGCTTCCTACGTTGACTTCCTGTGTCACATGCACAAGGAAATCCGCCAGCTGCTCAGCTAGGACCCTTGACCTCTGATTGTTCAACCCTGACCCTGTCGCCCCTCCGAAGCGCTTTCTTTTATTTACCTAATAAACTGAACCCCTCTCCCTCTGTCAGCGAGAGGCCAGAGACATAAACACAGCCTCGTGGCAGATTCCATGTGTCATCATATGACTCTAAACTATTCCAAACGTCAAGCTCTAAAACAACTGAAGCTAATCCACTGGCCAACGGAGGAGGTAGAGTGTGTGCGTGTGTGTGAGGGAGAGCACTGCTGTGGATTTGTACTAGGTGTTCTGTCTAGCACTGAAGCCCGTTGTAGCTGTACCCCCCCCCACCCGGCCTGTGGTAGAAACACCCAGTAGAACTAAGGAAGATGGCACAAACTAGACAGAAATAAATGCTGTTTTCCATCTCTAGAATAATTTTTCTATTTGTCTTTATTCTCACTTCCTCCTGTATGTTGTGTGTGTGCTTGTCTGTGACTTTTAGAAACACTACTAAGGCAATAGGAGAGAGGGGGCAGGAGTATATAGAGAGAATCTGTGGTGATAGAGGTTCATCTCCCAATTTAAATGTCTATGCATTGAATCATCCAGACTGGTGAGGGTTTTGAACTTTCACCTCTGACATTCTCACAGGGTCAACCAGCGTTGGGTCCCACTATGACTCACACAGGCACACAGTACAGACGATTTGGTGGAGGTGTGTGTGTGTCATGTTTTTACTAATGTGTGCATCTGAGACCATTCTGACAATGAGACCATTCTGACAATGATTCCTGCCTGTATTTGTCCTGTCTGTGGGGGAAGGAGTTACTGGCAGTGCTTCTCAATATTGAGGTCAGTCAGAGAATAACGGAGTCATGTTCAGGAGGTACGAAGCTGGAGAAACTATTTGAAACAAGGAAGTATGTTTTTTTTCTTCTCTCTTTTTCGTAGCAGAACGTTTTGCTATGTTGTCCCTTGCTGAACACGACCCTATGCTCCAAATACAGCTGTGTCTCTGAGTTGTCACCCTAAGGACTGTCTGCTGTAGCACCTCAGTTCAGAGTTGGATATATAACCTGTACAGAATTAAAGCCTCCATTTTAAAAACCTGTCTCAAATGCTGTGGTTTGTTGGTCCAAATCAGTTGCTGCCACTCTCTCACACACACGCTTGGTTCAAAAGCACTCCTGTTTTTTTTTTACGTCTATCGCAGGAGGTGGGGGTGTGAGAGAAGGTGGATGTGTGTTTCTGAAGGCAGATCATGGTGAATTTCTAGACAGAGGAAAAGAGGGGTCCGCTGATAGGTGCACACTGAATAATTTTCATTTCTGATTGTGTTTATTTTCTTGTCTTTACCACTGATTTTGTGTTTGTTGCCCTCTACCCTCAACCCGTCTCTATTGAATGGCCCTTCTTCCTGACTGGGATTTTAAGATTCCCTTTTCTTTGGTTTTGTATTTGTCATTGCCTCCTGGACTCCTTAATAAAGTTATTGTTGAATCACAATGCCATGCTCCTCCCATCCCTGTACTTATTGGTACTACGATTACAGTAGACTAGATGCGTCAGCATGCTTCCCAGCTTAAACATTTTGTATTTCTTGAGGCAAGTTGAAGTCGGTAGCCGAATACGCCCCTTCGTCGGTGATTGGTCAAAAGTAGGGAAAGTCTAAAGTGGCGCAGTGGTCTTGTGCTTTGCATCGCAGCACTAGCTGTGCCACCAGGCTCTGTCGCAGCCGGCCGTGACCGGCTTGGTTGGGTTGTGTTTCGGAGGACGCAAGGCTTTCGATCTTCGTCTCTCTCGAGCCCATATGGGAGTTGTAGCGATGAGACAAGATAGTAATTACTAACAATTGGATACCATGAAATTGGGGAGAAAAGGGGGGGTAAACCAGAGACGACTTGTTTTCATGCACATCTTTTCATTGATAAAAACTGCACCAAACATCTTTGATGTAAAATTGCGTGACTAGATTTCCTCTGCAAAAACATCAAAATTAATGACCGATTTCTTGTCTTACACTGAACAAGAAGTGTTAGTTTCATGAGCTAAAATAAAAGATCACAGAAATGTTCCATGTGCACAAAAGCTTATTTCTCTCACAAATTAGCTAACAGGGTTAGGGTTAGCTAACATGCTAAGTATTCCAAAATAGGTAAAAATAGTAAGTAGTTGCTATTTAGCTCAAATGCTAAAGTTGTCCATGTTGAGAATCAAACTCATATTGACGTTATACACCCATCCATCCTGACCAACCACCCTATGTTCTTTTTAGCCGTTAAATAAAAAAGGTTGATGTCCGCACCCCTGGGGAAATCTAATTAGTATAATACAGAAATCCCTATAAAAAAATCTGTCAATCCGCCTGTCGCACTTCCAACTCTTCTGTGAAAGGTGACAGAGCTATAGTCTTTGTCAGACCATGAGACATCCCGAAAACCGGTCTTCTCGTAAATTCGTCTGTAGTGTCCGAACGGTTTGGCCGTCAAACTATTATGACCCCTCTATGGAAAGATGAGACTCACGAACACAATGGTGTTACCTGCCTACTTCTGTCATTAGGTTCCCAACTGTTTGGGCTATGACCCTTTGGATATATGACCCCTCTTTTCAAAGGTGAGACCCTCACGAACATGTACAGGTGGGTTGTTTTGCTCACAGGCCTCAAGACTCATCTGAAGGTCCCCTGGTACCAGTTGAATAAGTGAATGGAAGTATATAATGGAGACTGTTTAATGCCAAAAATATAGGGTTAAATACATGTAAAGACAAAAAATGTTTCCTGATCGTTCTTATATTTATCAGATATAGGAGATACACTTCAGAACAAACATCCTTTTGATATTTTGTCACTATCATGAAAGTGATGACTGTTATTCATCAAATAATTACCTACTATGTTTAACTGTTATTAGATTAAATAAATCCTGTAACAAATAACTCATTTGGAATTTGGGGCACCACGGGAAAATTTGTTTAACGAGTTACTGTATCCCGAATTAACTCAAAGAAATAAAAATATAACAGTCACTAATTAATCATTTCCTCATATCAGTGTCATTCTGAACGTCGCAGACTTCGTGAATCAGCACAAACCCGAGTCTTACTAATCATTCCGTACCACACAAATTTATTTGATTATTTATTTACTAACAAACTCAATTATAACATAGGATACACACACACGGTATAGGTTATTGATTAGAAACTTAATACAACGACAAGTCCCAAGCAGACTAACACTATGATACTTGTTACACCAGATGTAGAGTTAAAGAGAGAGAGAAGCAACACTTGGATACATTTGGGAACTACACTCACAGTAACCCTAATACCTTGTCCCGAACTGGCGCTCTTACGGGTAAGAAGTAATACATGTATTTACGTTCAGGGATCGTCGGGGATCTCTGTTGGACCTAGGCCTTCGTGGGTTCCGCTTGGTGAGGAGGGTTCAATTGGGCCTTATTTCGGGTGGCCTTCTCCTTCGTTCTCAGGTGTAAGTCTCCGATAGTCCACAAAAGGTCACAATGTCCTTCTTAGTTGTCTGTTTTTCTTTGACTCTTCGTTCTGGAAGAGTGGACTTCTGTGGACAGCTAGTCAGCCGTGTCGATGATCCCAGAGTTGTGATGAAAGCAGTGTGGTGATATGAAGAGACTAACCGGAGGGTCCTACTTAAATTCACTTTCTTAGATACAGTACTTATAACAGATACTCCAAACATAACATTGATTGTTAAATGGTTTAGATTTCCACTGGTCTAAAGTCCATTGCTCGTGTTTCTTGGCCCATTGCTCATGTTTCTCATGTCTTTAAGAGCTTTGCACACCTGGATGGTACCATATAGTGCTAGACAGCCATTTTCAAGTCTTACCGTAGATTCTCATGTTGATTTAAGACAACTGTAATTAGGCCACTCAGGAACATTTAATGTCATCTTGGTAAGCAACTCCAGTGTATATTTGGCCCTGTGTTTTAGGTTATTGACCTGCTGAAATGTGAATTTGTCTCCCAAGTGTCTGGTGGAAAGCAGACTGAACCATGTTTTCCTCTAGGATTTTGCCTGTGCTTTGCTCTATTCTGTTTCTTTTTATTTAAAAAACTCCCTAGTCATTGACGTTTACAAGCAGACCCATAACATGATGCAGCCACCACCATGCTTGAAAGTATGAAGAGTGGTACTCAGTGATGTGTCGTGTTGGATTTGCCCAAAACATAACTCTTTGTATTCAGGACAAAAACGTTTTTTATTTCCCTTTTTTATTGCAGTATTACTTTAGTTCCTTATTGCAAACAGGATGCATGTTTTGGTATGTTTTTATTCTGTTCAGGCTTCCTTCTTTTCACTCTGTCAATTAGGTTAGTATTGTGGAGTAACTACCTTGTTGATCCATCCTCAGTTTTCTTCTATCACAGCCACTGTTTTAAAATCCCCATTGGCCTCATGATAACATCCCTGAGTGGAAGGGCGCCTGTATCTTTGTAGTGACTGGGTGTATTGATACACCATCCAAAGTGTAATTAATAACTGCACCATACTTTACTTTTTTTGTTACTCATGTTCCAATAGGGGACAGTGTTTGTTTACATTTGCATTGTTCACAAACAAAGGAGTAAAACAAGCTCATATTCTTGGTTTCCGTCAGTTGAAGAAAGCTCATGAGGCATCTATCTATAAGTTATAGTTAAGCAATACGGCCGGAGGAGGTGTGGTATATGGCCAATATTACATGGCTATGGGCTGTTTTAAAGCACGACGCAACGAGGAGTTGCGTCATATACCACAGACCCGAGGGTGCCTTATTGGTATTATAAACTTGTTACCAATGTAATTAGAACAGTAAACAAGTATTTTTCTGTCATACCTGTGGTTTACAGTCTGATAAACAATGGCTTTCTGCCAATCAGCATTCAGTGCTCGAACCACCCGGTTTATAATCTTCAATAATCATCGGGTATATATAACTCATTTAAAAGTCTAAAAATAGATGTAGCAACTGTAAAAGATCCCTTTAATATAACCCCTTTCTAAACTATGTTACACACAAATACATGAGTGTAAATCTCCCTGAAATCTCAGGTGTTTCTCCAGGGAGCCTATTCTACCTGACACAAGGACACGGACGAGTCCACCCAGCCTAGCCTAAACCCTGGATAGAGGGGCTCAGTGAACGTGGAGTGGAACGTGTGCAGGTGGGTCAGTGTGTTAGAGGAGACACTGTAGAAGGACAGAGTGCCGGCCGGCCAGTCCAGATACACTCCTACTCTGTTAGAGAGAGAGGGGATGGTTATGCCAGTGCTCTTGTCGTTGTGCCAGGCTGTGTAACTGTCATTAGAGCAGTTCAGACTCCAGGACACAGCGTTTCGTCCCAACCAGCAGTCATGTCCCTCTCCTCTCCTGCTGATCCCTCTGTAAGATACTCCCATCAGGGCCCTCCCACTACACTCTGCCTCCCAATAGCAGCGCCCATCCAGACCTTCCCGACACAGCACCTGCCTCCAGTAGTCAAATCTCTCTGGGTGATCAGGAAACGGCTGCTCTTTCCCTCGCGTCACCTTCCTGTTCTCCTCAGACAGCGAGAGCTCTTTGTGTGCTGTGTTTGGGTCCAGTGTGAGTTCACAGGCATCTGAAAAAATTATGAAACTCATAGTAAAGTAACGCACACACACACACACACACACACAAAATGTACATACTCACATCTCTGTGGTCCTGGTCTGATCCTGAACTCAGCACAGCACTCCACACTGTCAGAGAGGCAGTAAAACAGGGCTGTGATTCACTCAATCCCAAACTGTTAATAGCCTTGTTTTCCAAATTCATTGTTACCTAAGTTTCTCAAGTTTACAGTGTGGATCTTCCAGTACAGCAGAGAGAAGCTTCACTCCCGAGTCTCCTGGGTAATTATAGCTCAAGTCCAGCTCTCTCAGGTGTGAGGGGTTGGAGTTGAGAGAGGAGGCTAGCAAAGCACAGCCTTCCTCGGTGACACTACAAAGTGACAACCTTTAAACAAAAAGAGAAAATCCTTTTACATTTAGCTGCCTCTAAAAGTGGTGAATATATATTATCAATATTAAAATGAATATTATTATTATACATATATTACATGTATATACTTGTTTTTTACCCGTATAACCAGATTGTTTAGAAATCCCTCACCTTACAACCTCCAGTTTACAGTGCGGACTGCCCAGTCCTGCCGAGAGCAGCATGACTCCTGAATCCTGCAGGTTGTTGTCACTCAGGTCCAGCTCTCTCATGTGTGAAGAGTTTGAGCTGAGAGCTGAGGCCAACGCTTCACAGCATCTTTCTGTGAGTTTGCATCGCCTCAGTCTAGAATGAAAATATATCAAATGAATAGGGGACATACATAACAAACAAACATCGATGCTTTCCTAAAATATACTAGACAACACAGATTTTACATTAATTGTGAAAATAATGATCATGGTGTAAAACCACAGAAATGCTGACCTTAACGTTTCCAGTTTACACTGTGGACTTGCCAGTCCAGCAGAGAGAAGCTTCACTCCTGAATCCTGTAGGTCGTTGTGACTCAGGTCCAGCTCTCTCTGGTGTGAGGAGTGTGAGCTGAGTGCTGAGGCCAACGCTTCACAGCATCTCTCTGTGAGTTTGCATCGATTCAATCTAGGAAATAGAATACATAAACACAAGTCTTTACCTGACTAAACAGACAGAGCGAGAAGAGTGTGTATGTCTGATGATTTCTGATGTTGTACTCACAGGGCTGTTCTGGAGGCTTTGACCACTGGCAGCAGTCTCAGAAGACCCTCCTCTGATCTGGAGTATTTCTTCAGCTCAAACTCATCCAGCTCCTCTTCTGAAGTCAGCAACACAAAGACCAGAGCTGACCACTGTGCAGGTGAGAGTTTGGCCCTGGAGAGAGTTCCTGAGCCCAGGTAGCTTTGGATCTCCTCCACCAAAGAATGGTCATGCAGTTCATTCAGACAGTGGAACAGATTGATGCATCTCTCTGGAGAGGGATTTTCCTTGATCTTCTCCTTCACGTACTTGACTGATTCCTTGTTGGTCTGTGATCTACTTGTTTTCTGGGTTAGCAAGCCTCGTAGGAGAATCTGATTGGACTCCAGTGAGAGGCCCAGAAGGAAGCGGAGGAACAGGTCCAGGTGTCCATTCTCACTCTGTAAGGCCTTGTCAACTGCTGCTTTGTAGAAGCTGGTTGAGGATGAATTTCCGAATGGAAAACGTCTCAGAAATGATTGCTGTTTGGCTAATAGATTCACGTTGTCGTTGATGAATGTGAGAAACACATACAGGGCAGCCAGAAACTCCTGAATACTGAGATGAACAAAGCAGAACACCTTTCCCTGGCATAAGGTCAGTTCCTCACTGAAGATCTCAGTACACACTCCTGAGTACACCGATGCCTGGCCGATGTGTATGCCACACTCTCTCAGGTCTTCCTCATAGAAGATCAGGTTGCCTTTCTCCAGTTGTTGGAAAGCCAGTTTTCCCAGGGACATGATGCTCTTTCTCATCCAGTCAGGGTCAGGTGTTCCTCTTCCCTGAAGCCTGAGATCCATGTCTTTCTCCTGAAAAGCCAGGAAGTGTGAGTACATCTGAGTCAGGGTCTTTGGCATCTCTCCACTCCCTGCTTTCTCCAGCTTTCTCTCCAGAACAATGGCCGAGATCCAACAGAAGACGGGAATGTGGCACATGATGTAGAGGCTTCTTGATGTCTTTATGTGTGTGATGATTCTGCTGGCCAGGTTCTCATCGCTGATTCTATTTCTGAAGTACTCTTCCTTCTGTGGGTCATTGAACCCTCTTACCTCTGTCACCTTGTCAACACACTCAGGAGGGATTTGATTGGCTGCTGCAGGTCGGGTGGTTACCCAAAGTTGAGCGGAGGGAAGCAGATTCCCCTTGATGAGGTTCGTTAGCAGCACATCCACTGAGGTTGACTCAGTTATTTTAAACAGAATGTCATTGTTCTGGAAGTCTAGAGGAAGTCGACACTCATCCAGACCATCAAAGACAAACAGCACCTGATAATTGTCGTAGTTTGATATCTCGGTTTCTTTTGTTTCCGTAAAAAAGCCATTGAGAAGTTCGATCAAACTGCATCTTTTCTTTCTGACCAAATTCAGCTCTCGAAATGAAAGAGGGAATATCAACTGGAGATTTTGATTGGCTTTTCCATCTGCCCAGTCCAGAATGAACTTCTGCACTGAGACGGTTTTCCCGATGCCAGCGACACCCTTCGTCAGCACAGTTCTGATGGATTGATCAAGGAAGGGCTGAAAGATGTCGTTGCATTGGATTGGTGTTTCTTGTATGGCTGTTCTTCTGGATGCCGTCTCAATCTGTCTCACCTCATGTTCACTATTGACCTCTGTACTTCCAGCCTCTGTGATGTAGAGCTCTGTGTAGATCTGGTTGAGAAGTTTTCTGTTCCCGTGGCTGGCCAGTCCCTCAAACACACTGACGAACCTACTGTGCAGATTGTGTTTGAGTTTCTTTTGACAACTCTCGATTTGTTCATCTGGTAAAATAAACAAGGGACAAAGACGGTATACAAAGGTTGATGTGAATGTTAAATAGACGGTTCTGTGGATTATCCTAAAAACTGAAACTGTTTAGAGACTGCAGTATAATAATGAAGACTAAGGGTTGTTTAATTTGAATCTCTGTAAACTACAGGATACTGGACAACGCTGCCATGCTGTGGTTCTTCTTTACCAAAACAACTTCGGTTCCAAAGCGTTTCCTTGTTCTTACCACTGCCGATCTACAGTAACACAGCCATACACCCCTTCTATCAGTATTACCATTGTCTTCTGTATTCACAGGTTCAGGTGGAAACATGGTAAAATGGGCAGGTGAAGCTTGAGATGGAACTATGGGATCTGGGGGTAAGGGGAGAGGGACAGAGAGTAGTTTTACACTTTTACACAAGGTGATTTATTTTGAGAACTACAACATTCCGTCCAGTGTTGAGTATGTAGGTGACTTACCTTCGTCTAATGAGTTGACTCTGATGTTGAAGTGAACTGGACCACCGATATGGCAGCCGGAGAGCGAAGGGGCCACAACATGGCCGCCAGTCTGAGCTGTACAAGTGATGTAGACAGGAGAGTCTGGAACCCGAATTGAGGCAGCTGCTACCTCAACCTCAGCCTCTACAAATGGAGAGAGAGAACATTTTAGAGAATTTAAAAAATGTATATTTCATACATAATATTTTGTATAGTTTTCTGTCAACTCCAAGTGATTTTTTTTTCTGTGTATTTGTTTTCTCAAGTAATACTAAGCAGTGTAGGTGTGAGTATGGTATATCCACCTTGCTGATCCACTGTTAACGTCTTGCTGAGGTCCTTCTGGTTCATCTTCCTCAGGATCTCCAGTGAGATCTTCATAGCTACATCGTGGCCGTAGGTGTTCACCATCGTATCCACGGTGTCCTGCCTGTCAGCGTTCTCCAGATGGCCCTTGGGGATGAGAGGAAAGCCATCTGGTACACTCTGAGCCAGGTACCAGTGAAATGTCTTCAGATCGTTTCCTACCAGCTCCTCTAGAATAGCCAGTAGCAGGTCAGGAACAGATGTCGCCATCTCAGGTCACCGAAAGTTACAGAAAGAATCAAATCAAACCAAAATCCTCCGTCAGACACTGACACGTTACAAATGTGAGCTTTGTGTATGTATAGACAGAGGTCATCTGCCAAACTATTTCTCGATCTAGCTTCCAAAATGTCTATCACTGCATTTTCTCACTCTCTCTCTCTCTCTCTGTCTCTCTCTCTCTGTCTCTCTGTCTCTCTCTGTCGCTCTCTCTCTCTTTCTCTGTCTCTCTCTCTCTCTCTCTCTCTCATTTCTTTCTTTTATAACTCTGTCATATAGTGCCAGCTAGTGAAGCAGCAGTTTCCTGTGTGATCTGCTTTGTGGCATGCTGCACATCAAAACAGGAAGCTGTCTTTTCTGTGGTTTGATGTTTGGTTGGTGTCTGCGCGCTGACGCACAGTGATTTCATCACACTGGACCATGTCTTGTTAAAATGTGAGTCTTCATGTCATCACATGCACTCAGAGCCCCCTCTGACTTCTGGCTGCTCTGGCAGAATGAAGCACATCATGTGGTACTCTTACTCTGAGAGTACCTGAGGTTAGTGCAACTGTTGTAACCCCAAAAATGTCATTATTTGTGCACAATTCATTTTTATACAATTAAAGTGCTATTTGTGAGAGAAAATGACAAATGATGCATTTGTTCCATATTGCGGTTTGCACAAAGACTGGTTGATAAGTGATGTTATTAAAGGATTTCTATGGAATTCAAGACCACTGCACAGCACCTTTAAATGCACACACGCACACACGCAAGCACATCGACAACACTAACACGCACGCACACACACACACACGACAACACTAACACACACATCGACAACACTAACACACACGCACGCGCACACACATCGACAACACTAACACGCACGCACACACGACAACACTAACACACACGCACGCGCACACACGACAACACTAACACACACGCACGCGCACACACGTCGACAACACTAACACACACGCATGTGCACGAGCACGCTCAGTTAGAGAAAATGGGAGAGGTCGTTTTGTGTTGACAGCTGAGTGTTTATTACAGACAGACAGACAGACAGACAGACAGACAGACAGACAGACAGACAGACAGACAGACAGACAGACAGACAGACAGACAGACAGACAGACAGACAGACAGACAGACACTCGTTATCTCTATCATCCGAGGATCTAAAAACACTGCAATGCTGTTGTAGGAATTAAATTCCTCTGTTTTAACACCCAATTAAAATTAAACACTCTGTCAATTCATAAGGATTTGTATGACCCTTATTTTATAAAAATGGACAGAGCCCAGTCTTAAAGTCAACCAGCAGCTTTTATTCACGAGAGTACTGCTCCTTACACATTTTACCACAGGTTATAAACTGAAAATGACGTCATTAGTTTCAGTACCAAACCGTGGCATCTCCGCTCTAATACAAAGGCTGTATGGTTCTCACATCATCTTCCCCTATTAAGATGATATATGACTTGAGCTTAGGACAGCTGGTGTAGATAAGCCTTCTAGCCAGTCTGGCTATGAGTTCATTCATTTCTACCATGGTACAGACAGTCATTGTTCTAATTCTTGATTATATTTACACACATTATATTCAGTACTAGGATTAAAAAGAAAATTCATACATATACAGTAACATAATAGTATTCTGATTAGTACATATACATTAGCATAATAGTATTCTGATTAGTCAGTCCTGATTGAAATGTATACATAATTAGTCATTATTGATAAAAATTCCCTTAACAAATGCCATCACACATCAGACACGAGGGGCAGTTTAGATAAATCTTAGGGGACAGAAAGTAGAGTACCACCAGCTCAGCTCACCTCAGGCGCTATGTAATCAGGCGTGCCATAGAATGTGGTTGTGGTGACACCATTGATGATGCCCTCCTTACACATGCCAAAGTTTGCTAGCTTACAGTGGCCCTCTGCATCCAACAATATGTTATCTAACTTCAGATCCCTGAGAGAAAGGGAAAGAGAGAGAGAGAGGTGGTTAGAGGGCAGAGGTTACCTGTATATGACCCCGTTGCGGTGCAGGAACATGTGGACTGTGGTTAGAGGGCAGAGGTTACCTGTATATGACCCCGTTGCGGTACAGGAACATGTGGACTGTGGTTAGAGGGCAGAGGTTACCTGTACATGACCCTAACCACAGGAACATGTGTGCGGAGGTAACTTCAGCGGCGTAGAAGCGAGCCTCGTCAAACTTCCTGGAGTGTTGGATCTGAAACATCAGGTCTCCTCCGTTCACATACTCCATCACAAAGAACAGACGGTCCTGGGGAGGAGACGGTTAGAGTGTGAGTGTGTGTGCCTGCGTACCCGGGTCTGGAAGCAGCAGTAGAGCTGCAAGAGGTGTGTGTGTGTGTGTGTGTGTAGTGTGTGTGCCCGGGTCTGAAAGCAGCAGTCGAACTGGCAGAGGTAGGGGTGTGCGTAGTGTGTACCCAGGTCTGAAAGCAGCAGTAGAGCTGGCAGAGGTAGGGGTGTGTGTAGTGTGTACCCAGGTCTGAAAGCAGCAGTAGAGCTGGCAGAGGTAGGGGTGTGTGTGTGTGTATGTAGTGTGTACCCGGGTCTGGAAGCAGCAGTCGAGCTGGCAGAGGTAGGGGTGTGTGTAGTGTGTGTGTAGTGTGTACCCGGGTCTGAAAGCAGCAGTAGAGCTGGCAGAGGTAGGGGTGTGTGTGTGTATGTAGTGTGTACCCGGGTCTGAAAGCAGCAGTAGAGCTGGCAGAGGTAGGGGTGTTTCCTAGCTAGGGCCAGGATGCGTTTCTCTGTCAGGGTGCAGTCCACATCGTCATCCTGCTGGATCACATCCTTCTTCAACACCTTCACTGCAAACACCTCCTCACTGCCTTTCAGCTCTGCTAACATCACCTAAAGGAGGGAGGGAGGCAGAGTTAGAAAGAGAGAGGAAGAGAGAGATACTTTACACCTCCTCACTGCCTTTCAGCTCTTTCCCTCCCCCCTCCTTCTTCTCACCTTTCCAAAGCTTCCTTTCCCCAAGACCTTGATGAAGCTGAAGTCTTTGAGAGTCCTCTTCGCTGCTCCGTTGTCCCGCGAGGTAGAGGAGGAACCGGAGGAGGAAGAGCCTCGCATCTCTAACGACATCCCACGTTGTAGCCGCTCCTACTCATGCTGCTCTGCACAGACACACATGAAGAAAGTCAGACAGCTGTGTGACTTCGAGTGTGTTTGTGTGTTACCGTGCTGTGATGGGGAGGTGGGGGGGAAGCTCGTCTGAGAATTCTGAAGGGGACTGGGAGTCTATCCCTGGTGGTAACTAGAGAGAGGAAAGAAAAGCTCCATCATCACTGTCATCCTCGCCATCTTCTGTGTGTGTGTGTGTGTACTTGTTCTTCTATTCTTGTGGGGACCTGAAATCCCCAAATATCCCCACAAGGGAAGTAAAACAGGGAAAGTTCCCCCTCATGGGGACAAAGCCTTTTTTAAGCATAGGGTTAGGTGTAGGGTAAGGGTTAGAATTGGGGTTAGGATTTGGCGTTAAGGTTAGGTTTTAGGGAAAATAGGATATTGAATGGTTGTAAATGTTAGATCCCCACGAGGACAGAAAAGCTTGCTTGTGTGTGGGTGAACCTTTTTCCTGCACTGTGCACTAGTGGAAATCTTTTCAGGAGTGACTCCCATTTCAGCCAGGACTTTGGCGATGCCTTTAGCGTCCACCCCGCAGTTGGGAGCTACGTTGGACTCACACCTTTTGTGTACATTCATCTTACACACTAAACACACACACACACACACACACACACACAGTGTTGAAAGAAGCTACACATACATAAATCAGTGGATCTGTCTTATCTGACCTATGAAAACATAACCACCTTCATTACCAAAGTGAATACACACACACACACACACACACACAAATACCCTTGCATTGTAAGTTCAAATCCCCGAGGTGACAAGGTACAAATCTGTCGTTCTGCCCCTGAACAGGCAGTTAACCCACTTTCCCAGGCTGTCATTGAAAATAAGAATTTGTTCTTAACTGACTTGCCTAGTTAAATAAAGGTAAAATAAATAAATAGAGAGACTTTGGCAGCTGCTCGCAGCCCCATTCTGTAAGCTCGCAATGAGTTACTCAGTCAAGGAGCAGAATGGTGATAGGATAGGGGAGGAGAGGCAGCGTCAGGAGGAGGATAGGGGAGGAGAGGCAGCGTGAGGAGGATAGGCAGCGTCAGGAGGGGGATAGGATAGGGGAGGAGAGGCAGCGTCAGGAGGGTGATAGGATAGGGGAGGAGAGGCAGCGTCAGGAGGGTGATAGGATAGGGGAGGAGAGGCAGTAGGCGTCAGGAGGGTGATAGGATAGGGGAGGAGAGGCAGCGTCAGGAGGGTGATAGGATAGGGGAGGAGAGGCAGCGTCAGGAGTCAGGAGGGTGAAGGGTAATAGGATAGGGGAGGAGAGGCAGCGTCAGGAGTCAGGGGGAGAAGGGTGATAGGATAGGATAGGGGAGGAGAGGAGAGGCAGCATCAGGATAGGGTGATAGGATAGGGGAGGAGAGAGTAGTGGTGGCGAGAGAGCGAAGATTACGATGACTCATGACCATCTGGATTCCAAACCAAAACACATTGCGGTAATGTCACGTTTCTTCAAAATCGAACCCAGAAGCAGACCAGGACAAGGAGAGTAGGAAGAAGGTGAGTATTTATTTACAAGTGAATGTGAATGGGTAGATATATCCAGGTGGCGTAGCGGGCAGCGGTGGTGAGTTGATGGGAGTAAATAGGTGGATCCAATGGGGTAGCGGAATCCTCCGACGACCAGGCGGGAATGGGGTAAATGATCCGGGTGAGTAACTGAAGACAGAACAAACGGAGGTAAGTTTAAGGCAAGCAAGACGTAAAAAACAACAAAACAAATTCTATCCAACTTGAGGCTGATACTATGGCACAACATACTGTTCATGGCTAACGATCCGGCAGGGAATGGTTGTCAGGTCCGGGCTTATGAAGAGGAGAGATGATGATCAGGACCAGGTGTGCAGATAGCTGATGGGATACAGGTGCGGGTAATCAGAACTCCCAACTGGCTACATTGCCCGGCAACCAGACAGGGTGCGTTCCAGGACGCCGGAAAAAACACTCCAGGACAGAACACAGGCAAAAAACAGACTCAGGAAACGGGATTCGTGACAGGTAACTCATTGGTCAACATGGCCACCATAAACAGTCCGCAATACCTCCTCTGGTGTATCCTCCTGCTTCTTCATCCCGGCACACTTGGTGATGATGTGCTCATGGCAGCGCTTGTGGACCACGCACGTGCATACTGCAATAAACACACACAATTACACACTTTCACACTGAACAACACACGATAATAATACAACAGACAGACAATGTGCATCTCAATAATGTCTCAATTCATTCTAGAATGTTCAGGTATCACTCTAGAACTCTCATAATCATTTGAGAACCCAGACAGAAAGAGAGACAACTTGTTCTCACTCTGGCATTGATAACCCTGCATTCCCAGCACTCCCCTATAAAATCAAAAGAGAGAGAAAGAGGAAAAGAGGAAGAGAGAAAGTCATTATTTTGTATAGAAAACAGGGATATGCTACGATAATTATTGGAGCGGATTTCTGAGCCACTTTATCTGGGTCTCGCCAGCAGAGGGAGCCCTATCATGAGACAGCGGATAGACGGCTGAGACTGATGTGTGTGTGTGTTTCTCACCAGATGAAGTCTCGGCAGTGTGAGCAGTAGGTAGGTTGCCGTAGATACGTGGCCGTAGATACGTGGCCATGAACTTGTGTCCGTTAACCTGGTGGACACGCCTCCGGACGGCCCCCTGCCGCCGCCGAGGACCAATCCGCTCTCTGAACACACGCTCCTCATTCTCATTGGCAGCTGAGGCTAACAGACAGACAAAGAGCATTAAAGAGGGGTCGGTGGTAGGGTGTTGGGGGTACAGGCTAGAGTCTGACAGGATTGGGCACAAGAGATCATGAGACCATTCCTAAAAGTACAGTATCTTTCTCACTCCTCATCTTTCTCCCTCCTCCTCTACCTCACGTTATGTCTTTCTGTATGGGCACTAAACCAAAGAACAAAATTTGAAGATATAAAAATATATTTATATATCCTCCAACATATCGTTTTACTTCTCTCTCTCCCTCCATCTCTCCCTGTCCCTAGGACAGAATTAACCTTATGAGACAAGAGAACCACCTCCAATCCCCTCCTACTCTCTCACTTTCTCTGTCTGCCTAGGTTGTGATGCAGAGGTTGTGATGCAGAGGTGGTGACAGTGTGAGTGTGTGTGTGTGTGTGTGTGTGTGTGTGTGTGTGTGTGTGTGTGTGTGTGTGTGTGTGTGTGTGTGTGTGTGTGTGTTTGAGAGATAAAGCGAGAAAGTGCGGCATATAAATAGGCCATTACTGAGATCAGTGTGTTTTACATAACACATAACACATCATCCATCTGTCACACACACATTGGGCTGTCAGGAACGAAAAGAGCTTCGACAGGGCTGAGCAGGAGCTGGGGTGGGAGGGCCAAGATACCAGAGTTGGCAGAACGGAGTACTTGGGTTGGGGTGTAGGGTTTAAGCATAGCTTGAAGGTAGGTAGGGGAAGTTCCTCTTGCTGCTCCGTAGGCAAGTACCATGGTCTTATAGTGGATGCAAACTTTGACTGGAAGCCAGTGGAGTGTGAGGAGGAGTGGGGAGACATGGGAGAACTTGGAAAGGTTGAACACCAGGCGGGCTGCAGAGTTCTGGATAAGTTGCAGGAGTTTGATGGCACAAGTAGAGAGCCCAGCCAACAGCAGGGTGGCAGTAGTCCAGAAGGGAGATGACAAGTGCCTAGATTAGGACCTGCACTGCTTCCTGTGTGAGGTAGGGTCATACTCTACGGATGTTGTAGAGCATGAACCTTCAGGAGCGTGTCAATGCTTTGATGTTTGCAGAGAACGACAGGGTGACACCAAGGTTCTTTGCACTCTGGGAGGGGGACACCATGGAGATGTCAACTGGGATGGAAAGGTGTTGGAGGGGGCAGGCCTTCCCCGGGAGGAAGAGCAGCTCCGTCTTGTCCAGGTTGATCTTAAGGTGGTGGACCGACACCCAAGCTGAGATATCGTCCGGGCATGCAGAGATGCGTGTCAACACTTGAATGTCAGAAGAAGTGGAAGGAGAAAGTAGTTGAGTGTAATCCGCATAGCAATGATAGGTGAGATCATGTGAGGATATGACAGTGCTAAGTGACTTGATGTATAGAGAGAAGAGGAGAGGGCCTAGAACCGAGCCCTGTGGGACACCAGTAGTGAGAGTTTGTGGTGCAGACACAGATCCTCTCCATGTCACCTGGTAGGAGCGGCCTGCCAGGTAGGATGCAATCCATGAGTGGGCAGAACCTGAGACACCCAGACCTGAGAGGGTGGAGAGGAGGATCTGATGGTTCACAGTGTCGAATGCTGCAGTTAGATCTAGTAGGATGAGAACAGAGGAGAGAGAGTCAACTTTGGCAGCAAAGAGAGCCTTTGTGACACTGAGGAAAGCAGTCTCAGTTGAGTGACCTGCCTTGAATCAAAATTTATTTGTCACATACACATGGTTAGCAGATGTTAATGCGAGTGTAGCGAAATGCTTGTGAAGCCTGACTGAAGCCTGACTGATTAGGGTCAAGAAGATCGCTTTGAGGGAGATAGCGAGAGAATTGGTCAGAGACATCACGCTCAAGTGTTTTGGAAAGAAAATAAAGAAGGGATACCGGTCTGTAGTTTTTGACATCAGGGGGGTCGAGTTCTGGTTTCATAAGGAGGGGAGCAACTCTGGCACCTGGCAACCTTGGTTAGCGCGCACTGAGGCCGGCCCGCCACAGGAGTCGCTGGTGCGCGATGAGACAAGGATATCCCTACCGGCCAAACCCTCCCTAACCCGGACAACGCTAGGCCAATTGTGCGTCGCCCCACGGACCTCCCGGTCACGGCCGGTTACGACAGAGCCTGGGCGCGAACCCAGAGTCTCTGGTGGCACAGCTGGCGCTGCAGTACAGCGCACTTAACCACTGGGAAATCTGAGCTTTTGATGTTTGACGGAACGAATGTCTGGCGAATATCGAAACTCAAGCCAACTTTACCACAGTTTTTCAACAAGCTTTTCACTCCGGACGTTTTTATCTGCTCTACCATGCACCTGCCGGGTATGGTTGAACGCCTCCTCTCGAAAAAAGCTTCTTCCAAGCGGTGTGACACCTATTCCCATTGCCTGCTTCACTGCTGCTTGGATCCCACCTGGCGATCTGTTCCCTGACTGCCTGACTTCCCGTCTGGTACAGGTACCCCCGCCACACGCCCCCCTCTTTCCCGAAGTTTCGCTTGCCTCCAGAACACACGCACATACACACACACACACACCGCAGACTTTGAACTTATATGAATTTTATGTAGGCTAATTCTCTTGTGAAGCTTATTATGCTTTAATTATTAGTATAAGCTTACTATTTATTTATTTTATCTCAGACTTTTATAGCCTACTGGACTCAGAGACCTACTCTCTCAAGTTTTCTTGTTGGGACGAGTGACTCTTTGAACTTACAACAGCTAGCCCCAAGTTGCAAATGATTTTCCCTTGTGATTTATGCCATTTACCACATGACCCCTGCGTGCTTTGTTGACAATGAACTTGCTTGTTTACCCGACCATGGGACAGAAAATGTTTGTTCCCACTCTCGCGACTCTGACTCTATTGGTTACACACTCTTGGCCTCCAATCCTAACCACCTAGTTGCCAGCTATGTATTCATGTTACCTGATGAAATTGCTGTACAATATGACATAGTTACCATCTGATGCACATTCAAATGTCATAAAAAATCTACACTGCAGAGTTTTCCCTCTCCTCTGCCGTGCCCTGATTGTATTACGGTTGATGATATCTGGAAATGTGCATGTACACCCTGGCCCAACTACTGCTAGCCCCAATCCTGACTTGTGCTCTGATTTCTGCTACACTGAATTTTCTGTATGTTAACACTAGAAGCTTATTACCTAACATGTATCAATTGAAAGTGTGGGTTCAGAGCTCCAATCCAGATGTTTTGGTCATTACTGAGATGTGGTTAAGAAAGAGTGTTTTGAACACCGATGTTAACCTTTCTGGTTATAACCTTTTCCGGCAGACAGATCTTCCAAAGGTGATGGAGTGACAATCTTTGCCAAGGAACAACTTCAGTGCTCTGTTGTCTCTACCAAGTCTGTCCCCAAACAATTTAATTTGCTGGTTTTAAGCATCCAGTTTTCAAATAGCTCTTTGTTGACTGTTGCTGGGTGTTATCGTCCACCATCAGCACCGGCCTGTACCCTACCTGCCCTAAGCTCTCTCCTGGCCCCTTACACTAAGTCTGAATTTGTCCTGCTAGGTGAAGTAAACTGGGACATTCGTAAACCACCTGACCAAGTCCTAAAGCAATGGGACTCCCTAAATCTATCTCAGATTATTACCAATCCCACAAGGTATGACTCCAAACACCCAGAAAAGGCTACTCTCCTTGATGTTATTCTCACAAATAATCCTGATAGGTATCAGTCTGGTGTTTTCTGTAATGACCTTCATGATCACTGTTTTACAGCCTATGTTTGTAATGTCTGTTCAGTGAAACGACCTGTCCTGATTTGTCATAGACGCTTGCTAAAAAACTTTAATGAGCAAGCTTTCCTTCATGACCTGGCCTCTGTAAATTGGTATAGAATCAGCTTGATCCCCTCTGTTGAAGACCTTCAATATTTTCAGTGGTATTGTCAACAAACACGCCCCCATAAAGAAAATGAGAATTAAAAACAGGTTCAGCCCCTGGTTCGACCGTGATCTGGCAGAGTTACTCCACCTCAAGAATTCCATTTGGCGAAAGGCTCGGCACATGCATACTCAGGCTGACTGGCTGTCGTTCAGGCAAATGAGAAAAGTGCACTCAGGCTACCCAGAGTTACTTTAAGGAGCAGTTCTCTCTCTGTGGGTCTAACCCCAAGAAGCTGTGTAAAATGGTGAAAGACCTGGAGAATAAACCCTCCTCCTCAAAGCTGCACATCTCCCTTAATGTTGATGATGTGGTTATTACTGACAAGAAGCACATGGCTGAGCTCTTTAATCACCACTTCATTAAGTCAGGATTCCTATTTGTCTCAGCCATGCCTCATTGCCTGTCTGACATTTCCTCATCTACCAGCCCTTCTAGTGCGACTAGCCCCGATGTTCCTCCCTCTTTTTCACCTGCCCTGCTAGAACATTTCTAACTGCAGGCGGTCACTGAGTCTGAGGTGCTAAAGGAGCTCCTTGGTTTAGATCCTTTCTTCTTTAAGGTTGCAGCCCCTAACATCGCCAAGCCTACCTCTCACTTTCTTAACCTGTCTCTCCTCTCTGGGGAGGTTCCCATTGCTTGGAAGGCAGCCACGGTGTGTCCTTTATTTAAGGGGGAGATCAAGCTGATCCTAACTGTTATAGGCCAATTTGTCAAAAGTGTTGGAAATACTTGTCAATAATCAACTGTCTGGCTTTCTTGATGTCTATAGTATTCTCTCTGGTATGTAATCTGGTTTCCGCTCAGGTTATGGATGTGTCACTACAACTTTAAAGGTCCTAAATGATGTCACCCATTGCCCTCGATTCTAAGCAATGTTGTGCTGCCACTGGTGCCTCTGAGGAGTCTTTGGCCTGGTTTGCTCTCAAAGAGTGCACTGTATAAAGTCAGAACATCTGCTGTCTCAGCCACTGCCTGTCACCAAGGGAGTACCCCAAGGCTTGATCCTAGGCCCCACGCTCTTCTCAATTTACATCAACAACATAGCTCAGGCAGTAGGAAGCTCTCATCCATTTATATGCAGATGATACAGTCTTATGCTCAGCTGGCACCTCCCTGGATTTTGTGTTAAACACTCTACAACAAAGTTTTCTTCGTGTCCAATAAGCTTTCTCTGCTGTTAACCGTGTTTTGAACACCTCCAAAAACAAAGGTCATGTGGTTTGGTAAGAATGCTCCTCTCCCCACTGGTGTGATTACTACCTCTGAGAGTTTAGCGCTTGAGGTAGACACCTCATACAAGTACTTGGGAGGATTGTTAGACGGAACACTGTCCTCTCAGCACATATCAAAGCTGCAGGCTAAAGTTAAATCTAGACTTGGATTCCTCAATCGTAATTGCTCCTTTTTCACCCCACCTGCCAGACGAACCCTGATTCAGATGACCATCCTACCCATGCTAGATTATGGAGACATAATTTATAGCTCTGCAGTTAACT
This sequence comes from Oncorhynchus tshawytscha, assembly GCF_018296145.1. NCBI lineage: Eukaryota > Metazoa > Chordata > Actinopteri > Salmoniformes > Salmonidae > Oncorhynchus > Oncorhynchus tshawytscha. The sequence goes on along the minus strand of NC_056452.1, from coordinate 21,846,489 downwards.
TCTTCCGGCTGGGGGGCAGTATTGAGAAGCTTTGATGAATATGGTGCCCAGAGTAGACTGCCTGCTATTCAGGCCCAGAAGCTAATATATGCATATAATTAGAATATTTGGATGGAAAACACTCTGAAGTTTCTAAAACTGTTTGAATGATGTCTGTGAGTATAACAGAACTTATATGGCAGGCAAAAACCTGAGAATAAATCCAACCAGGAAGTGGGAGGTTTGTAGGTTTTCAAGTATTTGCCTATCCAAGATACACTGTAAATTTGGTCCGATTGCACTTCCTAAGGCTTCCACTATATGTCAACAGTCTTTAGAACCTTGTTTAAGCTTATACTGTGAAGGGGGAGCGAATAAGAGCAGTTTGACTGAGAGGTCTGGCAGAATGCCATGAGCTAAATCATGCGCGTGGCCGTGAGAGTGAGCTGCGTTCCTTTTAATTTCTAAAGACAAAGGAATTGTCCGGTTGAAACATTATTGAAGATTTATGTCAAAAACATCCTAAACATTGATTCAATACATCGTTTGACATGTTTCTACGATCTGTAATATAACTTTTTTTTACTTTTCGTCTGAACTAAGCGATCGCGCATTGAGTATTTGGATTACTGGGCTAAACCCGCGAACAAAAAGGAGGTATTTGGACATAAATTATGGACTTTATCGAACAAAACAAACATTTATTGTTGAACTGGGATTCCTGGGAGTGCATTCTGATGAAGATCATCAAAGGAAAGTGAATATTTATAATGCTATTTCTGACTTCTGTTGACTCCACAACATGGCGGGTATCTGTATGGCTTGTTTTGGTGCCTGAGCGCTGTACTCAGATTATTGCATGGTGTGCTTTTTCCGTAAAGCTTTTTTGAAATCTGACACATCGGTTGCATTAAGGAGAGGTTTATCTATAATTCCATGCATAACACTTGTATCTTTTATCAATTTTTATTATGAATATTTCTGTAAATTGATGTGGCTCTCTGCAAAATCACAGGAATGTTTTGGAAGCAAAACATTACTGAATATAACGCGCCAATGCAAATGCAAACGCCAATGCCAATGCAAACTGAGATTTTTGGATATAAATATGAACTTTATCGAACAAAACATACATATATTGTGTAACATGAAGTCCTATGAGTGGCATCTGATGAAGATCATCAAAGGTTAGTGATTAATTTTATCTCTATTTCTGCTTTAAGTGACTCCTCTCTTTGGCTGGAAAAATGGCTGTGTTTTTCTGTGACTAAGTGCTGACCTAACATGGTATGGTATGCTTTCGTCGTGAAGCCTTTTTGAAATCGGACACTGTGGTGGGATTAACAACAAGTTTAACTTTAAAATGGTGTATAATACTTGTATGTTTGAAGAATTATAATGATGAGATTTCTGTTGTTTGAATTTGGCGCCATGCACTTTCACTGGCTGTTGTCAAATCGATCCCGTTAACGGGATTTCAGCCGTAAGAAGTTAAGGGCGCTCTCGAGCGGCTAGATGTTCTTTACCATTCGTCCATCAGATTTGCCACCAATGCTCTTTATAGGACACATCATTGCACTCTATACTTCTCTGTAAACTGGTCATCTCTGTATACCCTTCGCAAGACCCACTGGTTGATGCTCATTTATAAAATCCTCATATGCCTCACTCCTCCCATCTGAGATACCTACTTTAGCCCTCATCCTCCACATACAACTCCCGTTCTGCCACATTCTGTTAAAGGTCCCCAGATCCCTGGGTCACTCCTCTTTTCAGTTTGCTGCAGGTAGCGACTGGAACGAGCTGCAAAAAAACATCAAACTGGACAGTTTTATCTCAATCTCTTCATTCAAACACTCAAGACACTCTTACTGACACTTGTGGCTGCACCACATGATGTATTGTCTCTACCTTCATGCCCTTTGTGCTGTTGTCTGTGCCCAATAATGTGTGTACCATGTTTTGTGCTGCTACCATGTTGTGCAGCTGCCATGTTGTGTTGCTACCATGTCGTTGTGTGTTGCTGCCATGCTACGTTGTAGTCTTAGGTCTCTCTTTATGTAGTGTTGTGGTGTCTTGTCGTGATGTGTGTTTCGTCCTATATTTTTAATCCCAGTCCCTGTCCCCGCAGGAGGCCTTTTTGTAGGCCGTCATTGTAAATAAGGACTTGCCTAGTTAAATAAAAAAATACAAGTTTTCCTCCATTTTCACTCAGCTGCCCACAGCCCTGTTCTGTAAGCTCGCAATGAGTTACTCAGCAAGGAGCAGGAGGGGAGGGCCCAGCCGGCCAGGAGGAAAGGGGACAGTGCGAGTCATAGGATGAGGAGAGTAGGGTCGAAGAGGCAGCATCAGGAGTCAGGAGGAAGGAAGGTGATAGGATAGGGGAGGAGAGGTAGAATCAGGAGTCAGGAGGGAGAAGGGTGATAGGATAGGGGAGGAGGCAGCATCAGGAGACAGAAGGATCTAACAGAAGGGACAGCTGATAGGAGAGAAGAGGAGAGAGTAGTGTGAGAGCGAGAGAGAGACAGAGAGACAGAGAGAGAGAGAGAGAGAGAGAGATTACGACGGCGCATTACCATCTGGATAGGGGCTGAGTGGGTATGGTTGGAGGAGGGAGACAGAAAAGGAAATGAAGTAGTGATCTGGAGGGGCGTTAAAGATGAGGTCAAGCGTATTGCCTTGTGAGTGGAAGGGGACTGGAAAAGGGTGTGGTCAAAAGAGGCAAAGAGCTGGAAAGAAATGACTTGAAGGCAGACACCGGGAAGTTGAAGTCGCCCAGTATGAGCTTATCAACGGGTCAATGTCATTGAGGAACTCTAAGGGCACCTGGTGAACGATAAATGACAACAATGTTAAACTTGAGTGGGCAAGTGACGGCATGGAATTCATATGAGCAGATGGACAGGTGAGAGAGGGAGAAAAGAGAACATCTCCACTTAGGAGAAATGAGTAGCCCTGTGTCACCACCTCAATGACCAGATGCTCTTGAACTATGAGAGAACAAGTAGTCTGGTTAAGAGTGAGCAGCAGTGTTCTCTGGGGTGATCCATGTCTCCGTCAGGGCCAAAAAGTCAAGGGACTGAAGGGCAGCAGTGTTCTCTGGGGTGATCCATGTCTCCGTCAGGGCCAAAAAGTCAAGGGACTGAAGGGCAGCAGTGTTCTCTGGGGTGATCCATGTCTCCGTCAGGGCCAAAAAGTCAAGGGACTGAAGGGCAGCAGAGGCTGAGATGAACACAGCGTTCTTGACCTCAGATCTGCAGTTCCAAACGCCGCCGGAGACCCAGAATTCCATATGGGTTGTGCGCGCAGGGGACACCAAGTAAGAAGGGTTGCAGCCAAGGTGCGGGGAGCGTCTGTAAAGCAGGGAGAGGAGCGAACAGGTACAGAAAACACACATCGTTCACAGAGCTACAAAAGAGCAAAATGAGAGGAGAAAATAGCTAGGTAAGATGCTAAAGTGGGAGAGTGGTGTGGAGTCTTCCTCTGTTTCCTTCATCAAATAACTTGGCAGAACCGTCTTTTTTTCAGTCATGAGAAAACAGGGCAGACTGAAGTACTGACACTAATTGCAAATTGCCTAGCAGAGGTGAATAGCCCACCACCTGGTACTAATTGCCTAGCAGAGGTGAATAGCCCACCACCTGGTACTAATTGCCTAGCAGAGGTGAATAGCCCACCACCTGGTACTAATTGCCTAGCAGAGGTGAATAGCCCACCACCTGGTACTAATTGCCTAGCAGAGGTGAATAGCCCACCACCTGGTACTAATTGCCTAGCAGAGGTGAATAGCCCACCACCTGGTACTAATTGCCTAGCAGAGGTGAATAGCCCACCACCTGGTACTAATTGCCTAGCAGAGGTGAATAGCCCACCACCTGGTACTAATTGCCTAGCAGAGGTGAATAGCCCACCACCTGGTACTAATTGCCTAGCAGAGGTGAATAGCCCACCACCTGGTACTAATTGCCTAGCAGAGGTGAATAGCCCACCACCTGGTACTAATTGCCTAGCAGAGGTGAATAGCCCACCACCCGGTACTAATTGCTGATTGCCTAGGAGATGAGAAGCCACCCCCCTCCCCCTCTAATACAGCCACTGATTACCAAAACAACAAGAGTCACAAATTGCCCTGCCCCCTTAAACCTGGTTGATGTGTCAACAATCAGCTGCAAGTTATGAGCAGTGAGCAGTTCTCATACAAAGTAGACTACTGGGAAGCCAGGCAGCAGTTAACCTTTAACTGCAGTGGGCTAAATCAGTGTCACACAGAGTGTTTCTTGGTAGTCTTAAACAAATCTACTTTGAAACAAACGTATACACCTCAAACACATGGTTATGAGTTTAAAGAAAGTAGACACCTGGACCATGTCAGGTATAGAGTTGAAATGTTTTACATTTTGAGTTTGCATCCAAATATTACACTCCATATATCACAGAAGTAAAAAAACAAAAAACATTTGACATAGAAACACCAGGTTTTTGGCTTTTTAAAACAAATAATGTATATTAATTATAAAATTGTGAAAAAGATGAATAGCATTGCAACCATGAGGCCACTAGAGGGTGGTTTGATCATTTGACTGCAGGAAATGGAAACAGTAGATGGCCCTAGCTAGAAAAAAAACGGACTAAAACAAAATGTACTATCCCTCCTGGAGATATCAAAAGTCCTCTAGCTATAGATAGAAGCAGGTGTGAAGTAATTTGTGTGAAGTAATTGGTGTGAAGTAATTGGTAGCTTGGTAAACTATATTTTCAGAGTAGATCCAAAACACTGGAAAGAGAGCAGATAAAAGCTCAACAACTACGGTACAGTAACGGGAGTGAAGAGGCGAGAATTGTGGAATAGAGGCAGGAGAATTATAGGAGGATACACAGCAGTAACAAAAGGTGCGAGGAAGAGAGATGATGCACACACACACACACACACACACACACACACACACACACACACACACACACACACACACACACACACACACACACACACACACACACACACACACACACACACACACACACACACACACACACACACACACACACACACACACACACACACACACACACACACACACACACACACACACACACACACACACACACACTCTGACAGTTTTATAGTGTACCATGCCACCCACAAAAGGTTTTTAGATTCCAAAAATACAGTATGTATTTTGTGAGGTGGTACTGAATTACAGTAAATTACTGGCAGCACAGTAGCCAGTAAGTTACTGTAGTTTTACAGGACACATGTAAAACAATATGGTACTGTATTCTGTGCGGTACAGCATTCTCACTAATGGGTGCAACAAATTGCTATAATTTTACAGCAGTGTAGCAGAATTCCATAGAGCCCCCATAATGTATTACTCTTTACAGTATGGTACTGTAATATAGAATTACAGTAGCTAACTGTAAAAACAAAAACAAAAAAACAATTATATGAACTTAATATGTTTCTCAAAATGTAAGTATCTTTTATGAGGACAACCAAAGACAGAGAAAATAGTATGTTTACATCAAACTATTATATATTTTTCAATGTTAAACTGATTATGGCAGTAGGCAGATTATGAATAAGTCCTGTAAACACCTTACTCTGCTTATCTTAATCAAACTAAGGTCCAAATCTAAGTAAGCATATGCTGATTAAAACGCCGGGTTTTCTGAGCTGTCTTTTAAATGATTAGTACATGTAAACACCTTTAACCTGCATCCCAGCGCTGTATTTGATCTGTAGCTATGTGTCTTAGAAGTAGTTTTCACAGGCAAACTTTATATGTTCGAACTCAGAATCAAATATGCTTCCAAAAATAACATGATCGCTATGGTAGAACTTTTATTTTGATTACCGATTTTCTGCATTGCTCTGATTATGGGTAATTCAAATGTTTTAAACTTTATGATTGTTTTACACATTGTTGTATGCATGTTTGAAGAAAAAAAAAAAGTATACTTCTATGTTAGTATGAAATCAAATCTAATTTTATTGGTCACATACACATGATTAGCAGATGTAAATGCAAGTGTAGCGCATGCGCTTCGAGTTCCAACTGTGCAGTAATACCTAACAAATAATCTAACAATTCCCAACAACTAACTAATGCACACAAATCTAACAAGTAATCTGACAATTCCCCAAAAACTACCTAATACACACAAATCTAAAGGGGTGAATGAGCATATGTACATATAAACATATGGATGAACGAAGGCCGAGCGCCACAGGCAAGGTGCAGTAGATGGTGTAAAATACAGTGTATACATGTGATATGAGTAATGTAAGATATGTGGACATTATTAAAGTGTCATTATTTAGAGTGCCATTGTTTAAAGTGACTAGTGATGCATTTATTAAAGTGACCAGGGATTGGGCCTCAATGGGCAGCAGCCTCTCTGTTTAGCAGTCTCGGTCCCAGCTTTGATGCACCTGTACTGACCTCACCTTCTGGATGATAGCAGAGTGAACAGGCAGTGGCTCGGTGGTTGTTGTCCTTGGTGGTCTTTTTGGCCTTCCTGTGCTGTAAGTGTCATGGAGGGCAGGTAGTTTTCCCCCGGTGATGCGTTGTGCAGACCGCACCACCCTCTGGAGAGCCTTGCGGTTGAGGGCGGTGCAGCTGCCGTACCAGGCTGTGATACAGCCCGACAGGATGCTCTCGATTGTACATCTGTAAAAGTTTGTCAGGGTTTTGGGTGACAAGCCACATTTCTTCCGCCTCCTGAGGTTGAAGAGGAACTGTTGCACCTTCTTCACCACACTGTCTGTGTGGGTGTACCATTTCAGTTTGTCTGTGATGTGTACGCCCAGGAACTTAAAACTTTCTACCTTCTCCACTGCTGTCCCTTCGATGTGGATAGAGTCAGCGTATAGATCAATGTCGTTCTCTGATTTTTCAGAAAGACTGCATTTAATCAGTGGACACCACTCGTTTTTATTACAACACAACTGTCATAATTGTTTTCTTCAATAATAAGGCTAGGTGTCCCGCTAGGTGAAATTGGAGGGCAATTCAAATAAATAATTGTAATATTAAACATTTATGAACATACAGGTATCTTATATCGTTTAAAAGCTTAAATTCTTGTTAATCTAACGCCATTGTCCGATTTATAATAGGCTTTACAGTGGAAGCATACCATGCGATTGTTTGAGGACGGCGCCCCACATCAACATATTTTTCAACCAGCACAGGCTTCATAAAATCATAAATAGCGATTAAATAACTCACTTACTTTTGAAAATCGTCCTCTGTTTGCTATCCCAAGGTTCCCATCTACAACATGAATGGTCGTTTTGTTAAATAAAATCCTTCTTTATTATATCCCAAAAAGTCAGTTTAGTTGGTGCCATCGATTTCAGTAATCCACTTGTTCAACATGCAGACAAAGGAGTCCCAAACGCTACTGCTAAACTTTGTTCAAACAAGTCAAATCACATTTCTATCTAATCCTCGGGTACTCTAAAATGTAAATAAACTATAATAGGGGAGAGAGGCCTTCCCGTGCAGTGTGCTCGGGAAGACCACATTCTTGTTCCTCTTTGGGAGCTACGAAACTAGAGTGGTGGTGGGGGTGAAGGCAAACTTTGATGAGAAGGCCTCTCTCCCCCTTGTTGCGAGGAAAGAAGTATGTTCAATAGAAAAATAAAATTAGCAGGCTTGCCTCCTCTTCGTCACGTGCCGGCAGACTGATTTTCCACTGTGACTCTTTGTACCAAAACTCCAAATTCTTCCTTGTTTTGGAAGAAACAAGCCTGAAACCTTAAACAAAGACTGTTGACATCTAGTGGAAGCGATAGGAATTGCAATCTGGGAGCTAGAATTGCATAGGACCCATAGCTTTCCATTATAAGAGCCTGGGACCTAAAAGACAAAAAATTCTGGTTGGTTTTTCTTTGGATTTTCGCATTTTTTTGGCAACATAGTGATATATTCTTATATACTGTACAATGAGGAATTCAACTACAACATACTAGTCTTCTCCCATTTTTTTTACCATTGCCCCCACTCAAAAGGTGTATAAACAACAATAATAAATAAGAATAAAAACATGAAGAACATAAATCAATTACCTATAATTAGCACATGTAGGACAGTATGCAAGTGTGTGTGCATGGACTTTGCAGATGTATTTCTCACAAGTGCCGCACATAGTATTTGTTTCACAGTCCTTCTTTTGGGGGGCAGAATTGGCATCCCCTCCTCTTGCCTGCCCCAGCTGCAGCTTCAGGTGGATCAGGACAAGATTCGGCCCTCTGAACAGCTTTCACAAGCGCTGCAGAGGCTGCTCTGCAGGGGAGGCGCTCCCTTCTTTGAATATGTGGGGTTAAAAGTGCCTTTCCCAGCTGCTCCCGGAACACCCTCCTCTTGTTCCGCTTACCGGGCATCTAGGTAGGGTTGATCCTGTTCCATATCACGAAGGCATTGTATGAGGACACATCAATGATGTTATGGAAGATGACCAGGGGCCAGCGGGCAGTCATCATCCTGCAGCTGTAAGTTCCAATGACCTTGTCCAGGTTGTCCACACCTCCTTTGTTGTGATTGTAGTCCAGGATGATGGCTGACTTCCTGTCCTCATGATTACTGATATCAGACATTTTGTGCAGTGTGCTCGGGAAGACCACATTCTTGTTCCTCTTTGGGAGCTACGAAACTAGAGTGGTGGTGGGGGTGAAGGCAAACTTTGATGAGAAGGCCTCTCTCCCCCTTGTTGCGAGGAGTGCAGCGGGGAGCTCAGGCTTGTTCTTTCTAACTGTGCCAACCATGGTGATCTTCCTCTTCAGGAGCTGCTGGCTCAGTTCAATCAGTAGCACACATAATCTCATTTTCTCATTGTGTGTGTGTGTGTGTGTGTGTCTTTGTGGTTTTTGTGGTAAGTAAATGTATAATTGTAATTTTATAACTGCCGGGTCAAAAATGACCCTAAGACAATCTTTGTACCCTGGTGGTGTACAGCCTTGTACCCTGGTGGTGTACAGCTTTGTACCCTGGTGGTGTGCAGCTTTGTACCCTGGTGGTGTACAGCTTTGTACCCTGGTGGTATACAGCTTTGTAACCTGGTGGTGTACAGCTTTGTACCCTGGTGGTGTACAGCTTTGTACCCTGGTGGTGTACAGCTTTGTACCCTGGTGGTGTACAGCTTTCATGGAAATATGAACAAAGGCGATGTTTCACCTTTTCTAATGTTGGGGTGACTCTAGGAATAGTCATCAAATTTCAAGTTGAAAAAAATACAATTTTGGGGGTTTTCTCTGCTGTTAAACACAGTGGCAGGTCATTTTTGACCCTTAAGACAACACAAAGGTTAAGGCTTTGTCTCCTTCGCGTTTGGTGGCAACTCAGTTGTCACTAGTTTTGGTGTTAGAATGCCATAGCCGCGGAAAGTAGTTTGAGGGTGGGTGTGCTGCAATTTTTAAAATTATGATTATTTGATTCTTATTTCGCAGGGAGGGCTGCAGCACCCTCAGCACGCCTACGTCCCACGGCTATGTACAAAGCACTTCATTTTAGCCACGTCAAATCAAAGCAAATCCAATTGGATTTGTCACATGTGCCGAATACAACAGGTGTACCGCGAACTGCTTTACTTACACGCCCTTAACCAACAATACAGTTTTCAGAAAATATTTGCTAAATAAATTAAAGTAAAAGTAAACACAATAAAACAACAATAACAAAGGGTATGGGTACCGAGTTAATTTGCAGGGGTACAGGTTAGTTGGGGTAATTTGTACATGTTTGTAGGGGTAAAGTAACTATACAAAGATAATAAACAGTGAGTAGCAGCAGAGTAAAAACAAAGGGGGGTGGGATGTCAATGTAAATAGTTCGGGTGGCGATTTGATTAATTGTTCAGCAGTCTTATGGCTTGGGGGTAGAAGCTGACTTTGCACTCTGGTACCGCTTGCCGTGCGGTAGCAGAGACAACATTCTATGACTTGGGTGACTGGAGTCTTTGACAATGTTTTGGGCCTTCCTCTGACACAGCCTAGTATTTAGGTCCTGGATGGCAGGAAGCTTGGCCCCAGTGATGTACTGGGTTGTACATACTACCCTCTGTAGCGCCTTATGGTCGAATGCCAAGCAGTTGCCATGATGCAACTGGTCAGGATGCTTTCGATGGTGCAGCTGTGGAACTTTTTGTGGATCTGGGGACCCATGCCAAATCTTTCCAGTCTCTCGAGTGGGAAAAGGCGTTGATGTGCCTTTCTTGGTGTGTTTGGACCATGATAGTTTGTTGGTGATGTGGACACCAAGGAACTTGAAACTCCCGATGCAAATGGGGGCGTGTTTGGCCCTCCTTAGTCTTGATCACATTGAGGGAGAGGTTGTTGTCCTGGCACCACACTGGCAGGTCTCTGACGTCCTCCCTATAGTTTCTCTCATTGTTGTCGGTGATCAGGCCTACCACTGTTTTGTTGTCAGCAAATGTAATAATGGTGTTGGAGTCATGCTTAGCCACGCAGTCGTGGGTGAACAGGGAGTATAGGAGGGCACTAGCACACACCCCTAAGGAGCCTCCGTGTTGAGGATCAGCGTGGCAGATGTGTTGTTGTCTACCCTTACCACTAGGAGGTGGCCCGTCAGGAAGTCCAGGATCCAGTTGCAGAGGTAGGTGTTTTAGTCCCAGGGTCCTTAGCTTAGTGATGAGCTTTGTGGGCACTGTGGTATTTAACGCTGAGCTGTAGTCAATGAACAACATTCTCACATAGGTGTTCGTAGACATTTCCACTCATCCAAGGGGCTGCTACAAGATGCCGCAAATGTAGAAGAGGAATACGGAGTGGGATTTTAGTAAGACTCAGGAGGCATGCACACCATCTACTGCTTCCGAGTATATTACTCACTAATGTTCAGTCCCTGGACTTTAAAATAGACGAGCTCAGGGCGAGGATCTCTTTCCAGAGAGACAGTCTGTTTCATGGAATCATGGCTCTCTCCACATATACTGTCCCCGTCCATACAGCTTCTCCGTACATTCTGTGGACAGGAAGAAAGAAATCTCCGGGAAAAGGAAAGGCGGAGGTGTATGTTTCATCATTAACTACTCATGGTGTGATTGTGGTAATGAACAGGAACTCAAGTCCTTTTGTTCTCCCGATCTGAAATACCTCACTATCAAATGCCGACAGCATTACCTCTCAAGAGAATTCTCTTCTGTCATCGACACTGTTGTGTATATTCCCCTTCAAACCGAATATTCCGCTTAAAGTGAAATTGATGAAAACACTACTGAAGTTTTATCAACACAACACCTGAGCTACTTGCTCATCAAAAATTTGGGACCAAATCAAATCAAATTTTATTTGTCACATACACATGGTTAGCAGATGTTAATGCGAGTGTAGCGAAATGCTTGTGCTTCTAGTTCCGACAATGCAGTAATAACCAACAAGTAATCTAACTAACAATTCCAAAACTACTGTCTTATACACAGTGTAAGGGGATAAAGAATATGTACATAAGGATATATGAATGATCCCCCTTCCGGGATGGCTATAAGCCCCTCCCCCGCCCTGCCTTTGGCAAATCAGATCGCACCTCCATTCTGCTCTTCCCTTCCTATAGACAGAAACTTAAACAGAAATTACCTGTGGTCAGGACTATTCAACAACTTTGGTCTGACCAATCAGAATCTATCACACGGACTGGGATATGTTCAGGGTTGTCTCTGAGAAAAACATTGACGTACATATACACTGACTCGTGACTGAGTTCGTCAGGAAGTGCATAGAGGATGTGGATCCCATTGTGACGATTAGAACTTATCCAAACCAAAAGGCGTTGATAGATGGCAGGATTTGCGCAAAACTGATGACGCATCTGGAATACTGTAAGAATGCTGTTCACCGGACTACAGCCCAACCTTTAACCCCATAGTGCCCTCCAAGCTCATCACTAAGCTTGAGGTTCTGGGTATGAACCCCGCTCTGTGCAACTGGTTCCTGGACTTCCTGATGGGCCGACCCCAGGTGGTGAAGGTAGGCAACAACACCTCTGCTTTGCTGACCCCACAAGGGTGCATGCTCAGCCCCCTCCTGTACGCCCAGTTCACTCATGACTCTATGGCCACGCACGTCTCCAACTAAATCATCAAGTTTGCAGACGACACAACAGTGGTAGGCCTGATTACCAACAACAACAACAAGACAGCCTACAGGGAGGAGTGGGCCATCCACATGGACAGTGTGGAAGGCACAACAGCGCTTCTTTAACCTCAGGAGGCTGAAGGAATTTGACTTGGCCCCTCAGACCCTCACAAGCTTTTACAGATGCACCATTGAGAGAGCTCCATTGAACTGCACTGTCCGCAGCCGCGGGGCTCTCCAGAGGCTGGTGCGATCAGCCCAACGCATCACTAGGGGAACACTGTCATCTCTCCAGGACATCTATAAGCACCCGGTGTCACAGGAAGGCCAAGAAGATCATCAAGGACCTCAGCCACTTGAGCCACGGCCTGTTCACCCCGCTACCATCTAGAAGGCGGAGACAGTACAGGTGATTCAAAGCTGGGACCGAGAGACTGAAAAACAGCTTCTTTTTCCAGGCCATCAGACTGTTAAATAAATCAAATCAAATCTTATTTGTCACATACACATGGTTAGCAATGTTAATGCGAGTGTAGCGAAATGCTTGTGCTTCTAGTTCCGACAATGCAGTAATAACCAACAAGTAATCTAACTAACAATTCCAAAACTACTGTCTTATACACAGTGTAAGGGGATAAAGAATATGTACATAAGGATATATGAATGAGTGATGGTACAGAGCAGCATAGGCAAGATACAGTAGCTGATATCGAGTACAGTATATACATATGAGATGAGTATGTAAACAAAGTGGCATAGTTAAAGTGGCTAGTGATACATGTATTACATAAGGATGCAGTTGATGATATAGAGTACAGTATATACGTATGCATATGAGATGAATAATGTAGGGTATGTAAACATCATATAAGGTAGCATTGTTTAAAGTGGCTAGTGATATATTTACATCATTTCCCATCAATTCCCATTATTAAAGTGGCTGGAGTTGAGTCAGTGTCAGTGTCAGTGTGTTGGCAGCAGCCACTCAATGTTAGTGGTGGCTGTTTAACAGTCTGATGGCCTTGAGATAGAAGCTGTTTTTCAGTCTCTCGGTCCCAGCTTTGATGCACCTGTACTGACCTCGCCTTCTGGATGATAGCGGGGTGAACAGGCAGTGGCTCGGGTGGTTGATGTCCTTGATGATCTTTATGGCCAACCTGTAACATCGGGTGGTGTAGGTGTCCTGGAGGGCAGGTAGTTTGCCCCCGGTGATGCGTTGTGCAGACCTCACTACCCTCGTTGAGTGTGAGGTTATTTTCCTGACACCACACTCCGAGGGCCCTCACCTGCTCCCTGTAGGCCGTCTCGTCGTTGTTGGTAATCAAGCCTACCACTGTTGTGTCGTCCGCAAACTTGATGATTGAGTTGGAGGCGTGCGTGGCCACGCAGTCGTGGGTGAACAGGGAGTACAGGAGATGGCTCAGAACGCACCCTTGTGGGGCCCCAGTGTTGAGGATCAGCGGGGAGGAGATGTTGTTGCCTACCCTCACCACCTGGGGGCGGCCCGTCAGGAAGTCCAGTACCCAGTTGCACAGGGCGGGGTCGAGACCCAGGGTCTTGATGACGAGCTTGGAGGGTACTATGGTGTTGAATGCCGAGCTATTAGCTGGCCTCCACCCAGTACCCTGCCCTGAACTTCAGTCACTGTCACTAGCCAGCTACGACCCGGTACTCAACCCTGCACCTTAGTACTGCCCTATGTACATAGTCATTGAACCCTGGTCGCTTTAATAATATTTACATAGTGTTTTACCCACTTCATATGTATATACTGTATTCTAGTCAAGGCTCATCCTATATAACTACCACTGTGCACATCTTTTTTATTCATATGCTGTCCATCATTTCTAAACAACCACAGCAGGTTGGTGGCACCTTAATTGGGGAGGACGGGCTCTTGGTAATGGCTGGAGCGGAATCAGTGGAATGGTATCAAATACATTAAACATATGGTTTCCATGGGTTTGACGTCATTCCATTGACTCCGTTCAAGCCATTATTACAAGACATCCTTCCCTCAACAGCCTCTACTGATACACACCATCATATACATATAAACTCAGCAACAACAATAAAGACCCTTTTTCAGGACTCTGTCTTTCAAAGATAATTCGTAATAATCCAAATAACTTCACAGCTCTTCATTGTAAAGGATTTAAACACTGTTTCGCTTGTTCAATGAAGACAGGACGGACAGCTGATCGTCCTCACAGTTGCAGACCAGGTGTAACAACACCTGCACAGGATCAGTACATCCGAACATCATACCTGCGGACATCCGAACATAATACCTGCAGAACAGGTAAAGGATGGCAACAGCAACTGCTTGAGTTACACCAGGAACGCACAATCCCTCCATCAGTGCTCAGACTGTCCACAATAGGCTGAGAGAGGCTGGACTGAGGGCTTGTAGGCCTGTTGTAAGGCAGGTCCTCACCAGACATCACCGGCAACAACGTCGTCTATGGGCACAAACCCACTGTCGCTGGACCAGACAGGACTGGCAAAAAGTGCTCTTGGACGAGTCGCGGTTTTGTCTCACCAGGGGTGATGGTCGGATTTGCGTTTATTGTCGAAGGAATGAGTGTTACACCGAGGCCTGTACTCCGGAGCGGGATCGATTTGGAGATGGAGGGTCCGTCATGGTCTGGGGCGGTGTGTCACAGCATCATCTGGCTGGGCTTGTCAATTGCAGGCAATCTCAATGCTGTACGTTACAGGGAAGACATCCTCCTCCCTCATAGCCCGCAGGAGTGGGCTATAGCCTGCAGGCTCATCCTGACATGATCCTCCAGCATGATAATGCCATCAGCCATACTGCTCGTTCTGTGTGATTTCCTGCAAGACAGGCATGTCAGTGTTCTGCCATGTTGGATCGGAGGGTGAGGGCTAGGGCCAATTCCCCCAGAAATGTCCGGGAACTTGCAGGTGCCATGGTAGAAGAGTGGGGTAACATCTCACAGCAAGAACTGGCAAATCTGGTGCAGTCCATGAGTCGCCGCACTGCAGTACTTAATGCAGCTGGTGGCCACAGACTGTTACTTTTGATTTTTCTTAATTGCTTTATTTTTGGGGAGACGATGTGTGTATTGAAAGGGAAAGGGCATACCTGGTCAGTTGCACAACTGAATGCATTTCTGCTGAAATGTGTCTTCCGCATTTAACCCAACCTCTCTGTTTTGTATTGTTAGGTGTTACTGCACTGTTGGCGGTAGGAATATAAGCATTTTGCTATACCCACGATAACATTTGCAAAACGTG
Organism: Oncorhynchus tshawytscha; assembly: GCF_018296145.1. Classification (NCBI taxonomy): domain Eukaryota; kingdom Metazoa; phylum Chordata; class Actinopteri; order Salmoniformes; family Salmonidae; genus Oncorhynchus; species Oncorhynchus tshawytscha. Next base: position 21,831,155 of record NC_056452.1, on the reverse strand, counting down.
TACACAACCAATAAAATTGTATTTGTAAAAGACCAAGGACATGCTGTTGGCGACATACAAATAGGTAAATGGCTCTGCATTCTAGTCTGTTGTCTCCATCCAGTGGTCCCAAGGAGGAAGTGCATCTGCCAGCATAATGACATCTCATTGTGGCCACCAGACTGCGCTGTTTCACATGAATTGATGCCAGTTTGTTCCCGCAGTGATGACATAACACGTTGCAAAAAGCAGTCAGACTCCGTGTATGACAACACTTTATAGAATAACCACCAACTCTAGTCCAATAATAAATGAACTCAATGATCAAATTCACATTTATTTCCATAAAGTACGTATTTGTCAATTATAAACCAACAAACAAGCCTTTACAGTGCTTCAAAGGACCATCTGTACAATTTCTGACATCAGATGAATAATTTATTTACAGATAGACAGACTGGGAAGGTGCACTAAACACCATGATGGTCAGAAAAGCATCAGAAGAGAGAGAAATGTTCTGCACATTGTAAATAATGTATGTATTTCAATGTATTTCAGACAGCAAACTCTTATAACATAAAAATAAATATGTCCATATGAATTCTCCGTGAAATCCAAGCCCCTTAGTAGCATGTATCCCGTTATCAATGGGCAGTTTCAGATGTCAAAGTCAGAGTCGCTGTCCATTACGGAGAGGATCATCTCCGGGCTGCACGCACTTCCGGTGGGGCTGCATTCTGTCCTGGCCAGAGCGAGCATGGCTCTCGGTCGCATCCCGTGGTGCGCGAGCCTGGGAAATAACACACAAATTGTTGTATTACCCAGATCACAGCTCACCACCCAAATGTTTATAGACAGACACAAATATTTGCAGATGTTGCAAAATAGGTAAAAGTCCTATACACATCAGTGCATCCCAAGATGTTTATCCAGAACTCATGTAAAGTCCAAGGCTTTCCATTTGGGTTCACTTTGCTGAATCAGATTTCCTGTCTATTTTTAAACAATAGCTACATTCTCCCTGAACGGAAGTTGTGGATGATATAATCACTTTTATTTATGTATTGTATTAACCTGTTCTTGTTAGCGGCTGCTCGGTCTCTCTGTCTCCGGTTCTTGAACCAGTTCCCGACCTGTGTTGGAGTGAGCCCGGTGGCGCGCGCCAGCTCCCTTTTCCTCGCGGGGTCTGGGTAGGGGTCCTGGAGGTACCGTTCCCTCAGCAGGCCCCGTGTCCGCTCCTGGAAAACAAATAATGTAATCCAAACCATACGGAAATAAATCTAAATTAAATGTAGGCTATCCATAACAATTAAAGTGTAGAATTGGGCTACAACTCCATAAAAGCAATGGCCTGAAAAAATATTAAACACCAATAAAACAAACAAAAAACCTTGAAGCAGTGTGTGTTCGTCTCGCCGTCCCAGATGGTTCTTGGTAAAGGGAACTTCTTCCTAATACGGTACTTGTCCACCGGGCCCAACGACCGCCCGCGCAGCCTCTCAGCCTCCCGGTAGTGCGCCTCGAGCCACATTGCCTGTAGTTTACCGTGCGAGGCGCGGCGCATAAAGCTGTGGTTCTCCAGGATGCAATAGAGTTCGCGGTAGTTCCCGGTGTGAAAGGCGACCACGGCACGCGCCCTCCGGACGGACTCATGCTCTGTAATGAAGCACGCGCCACCTGGGGCAACCGGCAGGGACCACAGAAACCGCGCGAGCCGCTCGACGTCCCCGGTCTCCTCCAAAGTCTCACACACACCGGCCACCTGACAAGAACAACAACAACTGTAATCTCCAAAAGTAAGACACACATCAAACAAATAAACACACACACACCTGCGCCGCGGAGAAACGGAGCCCAGGGAGAGCAGAGGCAGGTGCGCAAGCAGGGGGTTCCTCCGGTAATAGCATGCCGGGCAGGAGGAAATGGGCGGGAAAGAGCTCTAGCGGGGATCTGAACACCATCGGGTCAGCGTAGAGGAGAGAAGAAAAGGCCAGTGGTCCCTTATGAGCTCCGTTATGAGCTCCGTTATGAGCTCGACAGTCTGGTGGAGTCTTTCTATAGCTCACCTGATGGGCGGGGTGGGACCCTAGGTCTGCATCTCCATTGGGTGCCCTGCTGGAAGGGGCGGGGCTGTGAAAGCAGCAATGCCCATCACAGCCTAGCAAGTGACAGACCCTTTCCCCTCCGAAGGGGGACAAACACACATGATGAAGAGAGGAGAGAGTGTTAAAAAAAGGGTTACAGTTTATCCAGAAAAAGTGTTCTGAATTCTACAACATCAATGGAAAATCTCAATTGGATTTCCTTTATTCTTCTCATGCCTCCTCCCCTTCATTTTAAAAAGTTCAAAGGTAATTGAGGAGAAGCAGCAAGGAGAGGGAAGTTGGAGAGAATGTGGAAACAAATGTGCTTGTAAGAAATTAGACTCTCGTCCACTAGCATGTCATCAGGCAAATGATGTTTACAGAGGTGGAATCCCAAAATACATGTGTAAAGTGGTAAAAATATATGTAGCTAGTTGGTGAATTGCCACTGGGGATGGGGGGGGAGGTGTAGAATTTCAGGATATTCACTTTAAAAACAAAAACATTCACACCCCTACTAATTTCACCCTTGGTGGTCTCCCATTTTCATTGGGTCATAGCACTATCAATATGGCTCAGATTGAAAAGGAGAAAGTGCATTCGTTCTGGTTTTCCTGTTGGCTGGGGAAAAAATGTGGGCAGCACCCCTGGTAGGCTAAACCAATCACACCCGACAGTCCTGCGGGCTAAACCTAAAGCACCAAAATAGTACCCCGTCGTCATTGGCGTTTGTCATTTGAAGAAAAATTTTCAGAATGACTGAGATGCTGACAGAATCTTGTCCTGGAGACAGAACTGAGTGATTTCCACTAGATGGGCCAGCTGCAAAGTCAAATTTGTCTGTATTGTAAAATCACTTTTTGGTCTTCAGTTAAGGTTAGCAGTATGGTAAACAAGAGCTTTTTAAATTCCCCCCCCTTTATTTAACTAGGCAAGTCAGTTTAGAACAAATTCTTATTTTCAATGATGGCCTGGGAAGTGGGTTAACTGCTTGTTCAGGGGCAGAACGACAGATTTTTACCTTGTCAGCTCAGGGATTCAATATATAGCAACCTTTCGGTTACTAGTCCAACGCTCTAACCACTAGGCTACCTGCCGCCCCGGTCTAACTACTGAGGCAGAGGTCCTGAGTTCCAGCCTCGGTATGAGCCAAATCAGGAGGAAGTGGTTGAATCAGTTGTTTCCACGTCATTTCAAATGAAATTACAATGAACCAACGTGGAATAGAACGTCGAACTGCCCAGTGGGTCCAACGGTCCAACTGCCCAGTGGGTCCAACTGCCCAGTGGGTCCAACGGTCCATCTGCCCAGTGGGTCCAACTGCCCAGTGGGTCCAACTGTCCAACTGCCCAGTGGGTCCAACTGCCCAGTGGGTCCAACGGTCCAACTGCCCAGTGGGTCCAACGGTCCAACTGCCCAGTGGGTCCAACTGCCCAGTGGGTCCAACGGTCCAACTGCCCAGTGGGTCCAACTGCCCAGTGGGTCCAACGGTCCAACCGCCCAGTGGGTCCAACTGCCCAGTGGGTCGATACTTATACCTCATTTGAGTGTCACTACAGTACCAGGCATTTTATTGATGTGAATGAGGAAAAAAAAGTTACCTCTAACCAAGGCTGGAATTAATTGTTACATTCTTAGATGTGTTTAGTGGACATAGTTAGGTTAAATAAAATACCCTGGATTCTGGAATGTATTAATGATCAATTATAATCTCATAGACCGACAAACAAAGTTGGGCTCCCGAGTGGCGCAGTGCTCTAAGGCACTGCATCTCAGTGTTTGAGACATCATTACAGACACCCTGGTTTGAATCCAGGCTATATCACAACCGGCCGTGATTGAGAGTCCCATAAGGGCGAAGCACAATTGGCCCAGCGTCATCCAGGGCTGGCCGGTGTTGGCCGTCATTGGAAATAAGAATTTGTTCTTAACTGACTTGCCAAGTTAATAAAGGGCCAAATGAATAAAAGTTGCTCTGGATAAGAGTGTCTGCCAAATGAATAAACTGTCAATGTAAGATGACGTTTAGCCTTGGCTAGACCCGTTTTGTGTGCATCTCTTAGAAACAGGGTACTCTTATACAAAATATGATTATCAGATTCTTGATGAGAATGAATACCAATCTGTTCACTATTTGATGATGTACTGGCATTTCAATAGCAAAACAACTCAACCATCCATGTCCTTGTTCGTAAAAGCTTGTCCTGTTATGTGATATGCATGTCCCCATTTTGAAACCCCATTGGTACAGGATTAATTGTGTAAAGTCTCCCATTGGACCTTTGACAGTAACATCTATCAGAAGAGGAAGCTGTCACGGTCTTCTTCCAGCCAGATACTCTGGTTGTACCTGGCTCCTACTAAGTATGTGAAGACACAGCCGTCTAGAAAACTAGCACCTTAAATGTAATATATACAGTTGAAGTCGGAAGTTTACATACACCTTAGCCAAATACATTTAAACTCAGTTTTTCATAATTCGACATTTAATCCTCGTAAAAATTCCCTATTTTAGGTCAGTTAGGATCACCACTTTATTTTAAGAATGTGAAATGTCAGAATAATAGTAGAGAGAATAATTTATTTCAGCTTTTATTTCTTTCATCACATTCCCAGTGGGTCAGAAGTTTACATGCACTCAATTAGTATTTGGTAGCATTGCCTTTGAATTGTTTAACTTGGGTCGAACGTTTTGGGTAGCTTTCCACAAGCTTCCCACAATAAGTTGGGTGAATTGTGGCCAATTCCTCCCGACAGAGCTGGTGTAACTGAGTCAGGTTTGTCGGCCTCCTTGCTCGCACACACTTTTTCTCAGTTCTGCCCACAAATTCTTTCGGATTGAGGTCAGGCCACTCCAATACCTTGACTTAGTTGTCCTGAAGCCATTTTGCCACAACTTTGGAAGTATGCTTGGGGTCATTGTCCATTCGGAAGACCCATTTGCGACCAAGCTTTAACTTCCTGAGTGATGTCTTGATGTTGCTTCAATATATCCACATAATTTTCCCTCATCATGAAGCCATCTATTTTTGTGAAGTGCACCAGTCTGTCCTGCAGCAAAGCACCCCCACAACATGATGCTGCCACCCCTGTGCTTCACGGTTGGGATGGTGTTCTTCGGCTTGCAAGCCTCCCCCTTTCTCCTCCAAACATAACGATGGTCATCATGGCCAAACAGTTCTATTTTTGTTTTCATCAGACCAGAGGACATTTCTCCAAAAAGTACGATCTTTGTCCCCATGTGCAGTTGCAAACCGAAAGTCTGGCTTTTTTATGGCGGTTTTGGAGTAGTGGTTTCTTCCTTGCTGAGCAGCCTTTCAGGTTATGTTGATATAGGACTTGTTTTACTGTGGATAGAGATACTTTTGTACCTGTTTCCTCCAGCATCTTCACAAGGTCCTTTGCTGCTGTTCTGGGAATGATTTGCACTTTTCACACCAAAGGACATTCATCTCTAGGAGAGAGAACTCATCTCCTTCCTGAGCGGTATGACGGCTGCGTGGTCCCATGGTGTTTATACTTGCGTACTATTGTTTGTACAGATGAATGTGGTACCTTCAGGCATTTGGAAATTGCTCACAAGGATGAACCAGACTTGTGGAGGTCTACAATTTATTTTCTGAGGTCTTGGCTGATTTTTTTTGATTTCCCCATGATGTCAAGCAAGGAGGCACCAAGTTTGAAGGTATGCCTTGAAATACATCCACAGGTACACCTCCAATTGACTCAAATGATCAGAATCTTCTAAAGACATGATATCTTTTTCTGGAATTTTCCAAGCTGTTTAAAGCACAGTCAACTTAGTGTATGTAAACTTCTGACCCACTGGAATTGTGATGCATTGAATGATAAGTGAAATAATCTGTCTAAACCATTGTTGGAAAAATTACTTGTGTCATGCACAAAGTAGATGTCCTGACTTTCCAAAACTATAGTTTAACAAGAAATGTGTGGAGTGGTTGAAAAACAAGTTTTAATGACTCCAACCTAAGTGTATGTAAACTTCTGATTTCAACTGTATATATATACACACAATTTCATTTATAATGTATATATGTGTGTGTCTAAAAAAAAAAGCATATGTTCCATGGATCAGGAAGCCTGACCTAGAGCATACTGCTGAGCCAAACTGGATCTGTGTTAATGCAGATTGAATGTGTTTCTCAGACTAATGTTAGATATGATAATCTGACTATAATAGAATGGCTTAACACTCAAATGATGAATATGATAAAGCAGAACAGTGGTTAGAATAATGGCTTATATTAAGGGCAGAACACAGAGTAACACATGCTCAGTCTGTAGTCTAGGTGAGATTCTCCACCACAATGCCCCCGTACCGGATGTTTGCCATTACCAGTATTAATGGGGCAAGCTGCTTAACGGTGATATAGTGGACAGAGGTCACACCCTGGACCTGCGGTTTATTTCATCATAATGATAATTGTCTGTGTGCATGTAAGCGCATATGTCCAGTGTGTGTGTCCACTACCTTGGGATGCAGACATCATACAGTGAGATTTGATTTCAGAAAGATAGATGAAGATCTATATATCTGCAGGAGTGCCCATGAGGTCTGGGGAGTTGATTTGGGATTTGGGCAAGATTGTTGTGCCCTGTCCAAAAACAACCGTATACCAGATTGGTGATTGACACATCTGATCACTTATGACACATTGTTGTTCTTCATGCTTCCAGATGAATCAAAAACAACGAGAAAACACACACAGGCCCATGCAGATGTGTCAGTGTGGACTGTGGGGGGGGGTCACTGCACAGCTCAAAGGGTTAATGCCTATTTCCCCCACATGCAGATGGACCTGTCTGAGCCCTGTCAGCGTGTGTGTGTGTAGTGTTCTGCATTGTCTAGGAATGTGTTGATGGTTTATTCACTCAGGGTGATGCATCTGAACCAGGATATGTCAAGGCAGTATCCATTCCATCAATTCTCTAACTCTCTCAAACAAACACACACGCGCTACTAGAAATGTCTTAGCTATTGGTCACAGTCTGTCAGATCCACTGTGGAGTCTAAAGCAGACTGCTGGATCTATAATAGAACTATGACACCAGGTAGGTGTGGTTCTACTTGACCCACACAAGGAGACACACAAAGGTACGCTGGTATCAATGTTCTGTCCTTATAAGCTGTATAGCAGGCTGGTTCTATACTCAATACACATCTATTGTCCCCAATCTCCCCATGGAGAAATATTAACCATACAGAAACATTTAAACAGGAGGCCACATGAGGAGGAGAAGAGAGGGGGAGGAGAGGAGTAGAGAAGGGGAGGAGGAGCAAAGGGAAGGTGAGGAGTTGCCTGATGATTCTCACTGAATTTAATAAAAAACAGAAGTGAGAAGTAGGCATTGTGGTCTGAAGCCAAAAAAGAAAGTAAATTCACGAGCACAATGCGCTACTTTACCCAACCAAGGTTTTCCAGCACACTGCTTTGACCCACTACAGTAGCTATGTTGGTCTATTGCACTTACAACAGTGTACGCAGGATGCTTATGACTCAAACCTTCACAAAAACAGCCTAATTCATAGTCTTTGAGGAGGCTCTCCCACAATGTGATTTGTACCGCATACAAGGTAATGTGTTGCATTTCTGTATGGACCTCACTTTGTGCACGGGGGCACTGTCATGCTGAAAACGGGAAAGAGCCTTGCCCAAACCGTTGCCAAAGTTGGAAGCACAGAATCGTCTAGAATGTCATTGTATGTTGTGGTGTTAACATTTCCCTTCACTGGAACGAAGGGGCCTAGCCCGAACCATGAAAAACAGTTCCAGACCATGATTCCTCCTCCACCAAGCTTAACAGTTGGCAATATGCATTCGGTTAGGTAGCGTTCTCCTGGCATCCGCCAAACCCAGATTAGTCCGTCACACTGCCAGATGGTGAAGTATGATTCATCATTCCAGCGGTCCCGTTCTTTGAGCTTGTGTTGCCTACCACTTCGTGGCTGAGCCGTTGTTGCTCCTAGACATTTTCACTTCAAAATAACAGTACTTACAGTTAATCAGGGCAGCACTAGCAGGGCAGAAATTTGACGAACTGACTTGTTGGAAAGGTGTCATCCTTTGAAGGTGCCATGTTGAAAGTCACTGAGCTCTTCAGTAAGACCATTTTACTGACAATATTTGTCTATGGAGATTGCATGGCTGTGTGCTCGATTTTCTACACCTGTCAGCAACGGGTGTGGCTGAAATAGCCAAATCCACTAACTTGAAGGGGTGTCCACATACTTTTGTGTATAAAGTTTACGTCAACTTGACACTATTGAAATGGACAGTATGGTGACGACAGTTACAAAATGTGTTTGTTCATTTCGCTTGCTTGTCTGTCTAAAACAGTTGTGTTGGAAACAAGTTACAAGTTAGCAAGCATGGATGGCACTGTCTTGACTGCACACAGGTCGCGCAAGCGATTAACATAGTGATGTTTTATCTGGGTGCTTCGTGTTTAACCCACAGCCCTGCTACTTTTTACTGGGTGGATGGCGACTTCAGGAACACATTAAAAAGTAACTTGACACTGTACTGATCAGTCAGTGTAAAGTTAGATTATAATGACAAGAAAATGTCATTGACAGAGGAAGGAGTGTACTGAATTCTCACATAAATTAAGGTATATCATTTGCTCTGGGTTTTCCAACAGCGACACGTCTGATCTGGTGTATTATACATTAGCAGCCTTGCAGTTTTTCTAAAGTTCCCAAAGTTTGGTGTTTCTAACTGGCTCTGATAGCTGCCAAGGACGTCCGCTAGTTTATTTGTTTGTGCCCGGATTACGCAGAAGTGTCCAGGTCAGCAGTTAACACATTACTTCAGCCATATGAAAAACCTTCCATAGTAAAATCCAGCTACCTTTTGCTTCTCACCCTACTGGTGCTACTATTGAGTAGCAACCGAGTTGCACCCGGTTTTAGAACTTGGCTGAAAAGATTTGAGCATTGTCAGAAATGCTACATAAAAAAGGTAGCACATCATTGGTTTGTATTGGGCAGAAATGTGCACGTGAGAGCCGTACATCGTGATTTTTTGAAACATTTTTTTTTTTTTTTTTAACTGTTGCACCTACAAACTTAAATCCAAATCTAAAAGGTCACTTTATGGATGCTGTAGCCTTGTTAAAAATCCGACGTTTAGAATTTGAGCGAAACTATTTGACCACCCTAATGCTAGCGACCCTGTAAAAAAAAAATATTTAAAAAAATATCGGTAACGGTTGGACAGATCATTACGAGAGGCGGGGAGTGTGTTGTATACCTCCAATTAAGTTCATTTGTGAATGTTCAGCGACATTTGTGTCATTGGCTTAGATGTGACGGTAGGAAAAATTGAATTCAACACGGAGTTTCAACCGGCACGAATATAACTAATCTCTCTCTACATACATTCAGTCAGACTGCCCTCGTAGAAGTCCTTTGTACTTAATAAATCATCAGTAATTGGACCAATCAGAGTATCAAAACCAATAACTATTTCCTAAACGCTGCTTTACTCACCTGTTCAGGCTCTGGCCCAACCCATCGGTTTCTGGGACCAATCAGAACAGTTTGAATGTGTTCACATTGGAGAAGTCTTCAGGGGAGGAGATCAAATCCAGCCTCACAGTGGAAAAGAAACAGTGGGCCTGGTGTTTGGCAGGAGCAATGTGGATGAGTACCCACTCAATTACAAACACCCATCACACACCCAAAAGCTTAAACACTCACCTATTAACACAAAACTATAAGATTATAAATAGATCAGATGTCCCAAATAAGTCCTCTTCTGTGTGTATGTGTGTGTGTGTGGGTAAGTTGAACTGGGCAGATGTTTACTCTAATTAAATAATTATCCAGTAATATGGTGACATCACATAACAAGGTTGTTTTTAATGACTGTGTGGACAAAAACACAAACAGCTGGAGGAACACACTCAAATGGACAGGACAAACCTGAGGAAAGAGAGAGGTCAGGACAAACCTGAGGAAAGAGAGAGGACAGGACAAACCTGAGGAAAGAGAGAGGTCAGGACAAACCTGACAGGACAAACCTGAGGAAAGAGAGAGGACAGGACAAACCTGAGGAAAGAGAGAGGTCAGGACAAACCTGAGGAAAGAGAGAGGTCAGGACAAACCTGAGGAAAGAGAGAGGACAGGACAAACCTGAGGAAAGAGAGAGGTCAGGACAAACCTGAGGAAAGAGAGAGGTCAGGACAAACCTGAGGAAAGAGAGAGGTCAGGACAAACCTGAGGAAAGAGAGAGGACAGGACAAACCTGAGGAAGAGAGAGGTCAGGACAAACCTGAGGAAAGAGAGAGGACAGGACAAACCTGAGGAAAGAGAGAGGACAGGACAAACCTGAGGAAAAAGAGAGGACAGGACAAACCTGAGGAAAGAGAGAGGTCAGGACAAACCTCAGGACAAAGAGGAAAGAGAGAGGACAGGACAAACCTGAGGAAAGAGAGAGGACAGGACAAACCTGAGGAAAGAGAGAGGACAGGACAAACCTGAGGAAAGAGAGAGGTCAGGACAAACCTGAGGAAAGAGAGAGGTCAGGACAAACCTGAGGAAAGAGAGAGGACAGGACAAACCTGAGGAAAGAGAGAGGTCAGGACAAACCTGAGGAAAGAGAGAGGTCAGGACAAACCTGAGGAAAGAGAGAGGTCAGGACAAACCTGAGGAAAGAGAGAGGTCAGGACAAACCTGAGGAAAGAGAGAGGTCAGGACAAACCTGAGGAAAAGAGAGGTCAGGACAAACCTGAGGAAAGAGAGAGGACAGGACAAACCTGAGGAAAGAGAGAGGACAGGACAAACCTGAGGAAAGAGAGAGGTCAGGACAAACCTGAGGAAAGAGAGAGGACAGGACAAACCTGAGGAAAGAGAGAGGACAGGACAAACCTGAGGAAAGAGAGAGGACAGGACAAACCTGAGGAAAGAGAGAGGACAGGACAAACCTGAGGAAAGAGAGAGGTCAGGACAAACCTGAGGAAAGAGAGAGGACAGGACAAACCTGAGGAAAGAGAGAGGTCAGGACAAACCTGAGGAAAGAGAGAGGTCAGGACAAACCTGAGGAAAGAGAGAGGACAGGACAAACCTGAGGAAAGAGAGAGGTCAGGACAAACCTGAGGAAAGAGAGAGGACAGGACAAACCTGAGGAAAGAGAGAGGTCAGGACAAACCTGAGGAAAGAGAGGACAGGAGAAAAAGGAAAGGGGCGAGAGAAGGAGGGAGTTGTGAGTCATGTTTACTGTTATTTATTTTTTATATCTACTTCACTTGCTTTGGCAATGTAAACATGCTTTTCCCATGCCAATAAAGCCCTTGAATAGAATTTAGTTGAAAACAAGGAGGGTCGGAAGAAAAATGGACAGAGATAGGAAGAGTAGGAAGGGACAGAGGGCACAGGAGTAAGGTAGGAGGGAGGGAGGCAGCAGTAGGGGAGGGGCATGGCGTGTCTTTGTGAGGATAATAATCTGCTCTAATCTAGAGCATGTTAACCCATCTGAGCAGTCAAAGCAGATTATCCCTCTAACAATGGCCTGACCTCATCTGCTAAATGACTCCACTAGAAATCATATGCTGTCACACACACACACACACACACACACACTTTTACTATCTATATGCAGAACCGTTCACAAAACAAAAGAATCGCAGGACAATATCCAGTCACACCTCTGCCCTAGGAGAGGAGCTGGTGTGTTACCATGAGTAACAGATAAATAAAAAAGAAAATATTTATAACTGAAGATCCGATGACCCTGGGAGATAGAGTAACCATCACAAAATTAAACTCCCCCCACCCCACCCCCCCCACAACACACACAAACGGCCCATAATCCCCTAATCCAGCTCAGATTAAGAACACCTTAAAGATGTGATTTCAATTGGAGATTATGGTGAAATGATGATTGAGAAACAGAGGGTATTGGGGGGGGTATGTCTGCAGTTTGATTCTCCCTGAAGTGTACACTCCATTCATTGTCCCTCCATGAGGAGGCATGAGTGTCCACTTCCAGAAAAATAAGTGAAAATTGGAACGCACATAAATAGGGTAAAGCATACACACTACCCAGAGACTGTGGCCACTGGTCCTTGGCAGGTATTTTATTTCATATATAGACGCTTTCTGTAATCAAATGTGAGTGCAACCAAACAGCAAAAACAAAACATTACCGATGTAGTCCGAACCAGGAACACAGGGTAAACACTGGGGACTCTACCTGGGTTAAAAGGTACATGCCACAGCCTGACTTCGTCATACAGTGAGGGCAGCACTCTGCTTTAAAGAAAACAGCAACAGATTATTAAGTGTCAATTTTGGCAGATTTGAATTGTGTAACCAGGAAGTTGCCCTGCAGTGTATGGTTATGTCACATTGCGGGGTGCACCTTTAAAACTAGAAGCCTGGGGGCCAACTGAGTCTACCAGAGGGTATGTTGTCACAAAGCAGGATCAAATGTTGAGGTAAAGTTCCTAAATATTCTCAAAATCCATATTTCCTAGTTTAAAAAGCGACATTTGAATTAAACTTCAGCTTTTGTAATAATTTGTCAAATAAAACGGCTACGTGTGACTGTTGATCAAAGTGTCTAGGTTAACCATTGATCCTGCTTCGATCAGGGGGCAGGGCTGGGAGGTGGTGAGAGAGCGGGATCTAGGAGATGTCTGATTTAGACACAGAAGGTCCAACAGTGACACCCTAAACCCTACTCCCTCCCTCCCTCAGTCCAGCCAGTGACATCACACAGGATGAGATCTTCACACAAAACTCACCCCCTCAGAATCCACCATTGTGAGCCCATTCCCACCCGAGAGAAGAGAGACTTAAAGTCCTCTGCTGAATCCCAAACCAGTCCCTTGCGTCTACCAACTCACTGAGGTCCCTCCATAGTCACACTTGCTGACAAAACAGAGGCTGATTTTCAGCACAACGAAGTGAACAATGAACCCCAACTTTGGGACACACATGACTTGTATGATGCAATTCACGTTCATAAATGTAATGTGCATGAAATCCTAATTGAGAAATGTCCCGTTGTTTCAATATAGTGTAAATCGTAGTAAACTGAACATTTGATTTGGAAGGAATTATAATTCATTACGTCAGAACAACAAATGTGACAAATTGTGAAAATGCGTGCCTAATTATGAAATTACACAAACTCCAAAACATGTCGTGTTGGGTGTCGGTATACTAGTTTTCTGTGAAGTATCAAGGTGTAACAGAGGGTCGAATTAGCCCCTAATCCCACAATATTTTCACTCCCTCAGCTTTGGGAAACTTGTGCACATGGCTGGCACGAGGGGGAAGGAACTGGTTTGGGATTCAGCACTCCACTTTCTCCTCCTTCCTTTATCTGACAGCAAACAAGAGGAAAAAAACATCACAAATCTCCATCCATCAGCAGGAGCCAATCAGAGGCAGTCAGGTGGGATCCGTTTTAACCAATAACTGTCCACTAGCGGTGGAGTTTTGCAGAGGGGGTCATGAGGGGTTGGATAACCATCAACATGTAGCACGTGGACCTTCCTCTGAGTGTGTGTGTGTGTGTGTGTGTGTAGGTGGTACATGCATGTGCAGGGTGTGGTGTGTAAGGTTGAAGGATGTGTGTGTGTTCGGGTCCAAGACAAGAGCCAGATTGAACCAGTCTGGTTCCTGGTCCCCCACCTCAAAGCTTTCTTTCACACACACAAACAAATACACCTCAGGTCCTCATGTCCGTGTGTAGTCGGGTGATCAATGTCAACAACATCAAAAAAATAAAATAAAACACCAGAAAACCTGGAAGGTAAAAATCATCTTCTACCATCCTGACGTTTCATCAGTCCTTAAAACCGCAACACCTCCAAAAACACACTCCTCCCAGGTAACAGCAGAGCGTGTGTGTGTGGGTTCGTCCTCACACACATGCACGTCGTCCACTGGGCGTGTGGAGGAGGCAACTCCCCCTCTGGGTGGCTAGACCAATCACAGGAGGAGACCGGGGGTCGCCGTTACCACGACTACCAGTGGTCCTCCAGATCACACTGAGAGAAAGAGAGAGTACAGAGAGAAGGTGTTTATGAGGTGGCATAGGAAATACAATATAAATCTGATGTTATTTACGTAGTGATGTTGAGAAGTGTGCGTGGATCCCGAGCTAAGAATGTGAGGGGTCGATAAGTGGGACGAGTCCATCTTGGACTCACCTGACGGTGGCCTACTGAAAGGCCGGCTGTGTCTGAATTCTTATACTAGGCTACATCCCATTTAATAGGATTTGTGTCAGGAATATAACATTTGTACTGAGTATGCTAGAAATGCCAGGATGCCTATGTAATAGGAATTCACTGTACACTATTCAGCACGTGAAGAGCCATTTCAGACCCACAATGGAATGTTTACAGGGAAAAGGTGTTTCTATACCAGAACAGAAAGACTGTCAGACACCGACCAAATCTGACAGACAAGAGACAAACCAGATACAGATCTTAGTATGATTATTAAATCAAATCACTTTTATTATTTTATTTGTTCACAAATCGCTGTATGGAACAGATTCAGCACCCCCATAGCCTTTTTACAAGTGAGAACTGGCAAAATGTCCTCAGTTCTCGATTTTAGTTGGTTTACTATTGTTGTGAGGACTTCTGGTACTCGGACGTATAGTGAAACGTGCATACACACAAACCATCATTTTGTGCCGTGTATTTATCTCAGAATATGGCACTTTGTATATGAGGGCAACAACTCAGTATTTAGAAATACAACAATGATAGGGGACAAAGCTTTTGAAAAGCAAATATTTCAAAAAAACTTCTGTATTTTAAACTTTGCATTCTTTTAGAACATTGTATTTTTCCTGAATTTTGAAGTAGAACAGGACCTTAAAGTACTGAAGTGGACACACACCTCACACATTCACGCACAGACTCTCTCTCATGCATGGCCGACCAGACAGGCAGGTAAGACAGACACAGACAGGTGGTTTATGGGAATTTGTGCTTTTATAACGCCAGTCCAGTAGAGGAGAGAACTCCTCTCACTCAGTCGGGTAGAGGTCCATACATGATCGGCCCCTAGACTTAGACCACTCATCTTTCCATCTGTCCCCTTATGGTGTCTGAGAGCGTGGACGGGGGGAGGGGGCCTGGTTGGACAAACTTTTTCGGAGCCGCCGGAGGATCTGGTTGGTCAATGTCTGCCAGAGCTGCTGGAGGGGCCATGTCTTTGGTCCTCTCTGCGTCGGGGTGGGGGTTCTGGCGTCTCGACGACGGCGAGGTGGGGGAGAGAGAGGGGGAGTCAGGGAGTAAAGGAGGAGGATTCCTCACGTGTGGGCTGTATTTTCCCCAGGCAGACGGTAGACAGCGAGAGCTTTACTCCAGCACTGAGCGATACTGCCCCCAGTGGTGCAGGTGGAAATGACGCACACAAACGCTTCTCACACCATACTAGCCCCTACCCCTGTGGCCAGCTACCCGTAGTGACATCGTCTTTGTCCAGTGAGGAGAGGAGAAGCCACCAGTGCCTTCCAATACCCCACTATGAGTCCCAATTCCCAAAACACAGACACAGTAAAGACAGTCTAGACTACGCCATATAGCTAGTTCCTGTTCTTAAGATGTCCTGGACTTTAGTGGGATTTTCTAAAAAGGTTGGGACATGGTAGGAACATCAGGGAGCAGTTTTCATGTCATGTGAAACAAAGTCTCGACTCTGGATCAAATACTCCATTTTGATCACGCTTGGTCCTCGAAGCCCATTCACACCCCGGCCCAGAGGGTGGCGCTGTTGTGACTGGGCTGGAGTGGATCATTGTGGAAGTGGGAGGTCAGCGGTCAAAGGAGAGTTACTCACCCCTTCCTCTTCTCTGTGTGGGTTCAGCCTGCTGTACACCGCCTCGATCACACTGCGCCTGAATACACAGAGATTATACATTATAGTTTGTGTGCATTAGTGAAGATTGATCTGAAAAGAAAATGGACAATGAAGTACATTTCTTCAGTGTGAGTGTGTGTTCATAGTATTTACTTGCTGGCCAGGCCTCCTCCAGGAGGTAGGTTGGGGATGTTCTCAGAGGCGATGTACCTCAGAACAGACACAAGGTCAGGAACCCCCTCTTCTCCACAGCCACCCAGCAAGTCTATGGACAGACACAGGGTTAAAGTGGAAACAGAAAGATGGACGGCTGGGTGCCTTTGAACAGATTCTACATGTTGAATCGGCGCAAACAGCCATTGCTCGTGGCTCGCTAAAACACACTGCAGCGACAGCTAGCGATAGGGCGGCTCGCTAAAACACACTGCAGCGACAGCTAGCGATAGGGCGGCTCGCTAAAACACACTGCAGCGACAGCTAGCGATAGGGCGGCTGGCTAAAACACACTGCAGCGACAGCTAGCGATAGGGCGGCTCGCTAAAACACACTGCATCGACAGCTAGCGATAGGGCGGCTCGCTAAAACACACTGCAACGACAGCTGGCGATAGGGCGGCTCGCTAAAACACACTGCAACGACAGCTGGCGATAGGGCGGCTCGCTAAAACACACTGCAGAGACAGCTAGCGATAGGGCGGCTCGCTAAAACACACTGCAACAACAGCTGGCGATAGGGCGGCTCGCTAAAACACACTGCAGAGACAGCTGGCGATAGGGCGGCTCGCTAAAACACACTGCAGAGACAGCTGGCGATAGGGCGGCTCGCTAAAACACACTGCAGAGACAGCTGGCGATAGGGCGGCTAGCTGTTCTTCGGTGCAGTGTGTCCAAGCTCTCAGAGAGGATGTGCGTGGTCTCACCCTCTACACGAGTCTCCAGGTATTTGTCCAGTTCCTCCTCTTTCTTCAGCGCTTGTTCAGACACCTTGGGAGCTCCCGGTAAAGTCACCAACACCACACTCATGTTATCCCTACTGCCCTGGACACACACACAGAGAGAGGGTTGGAACGTCAAATAAAATCTTATAGGTCACGTGCTGATTGTACTGTGAAACGCTTACTTACAAGCCCTTAACCAACAATGCAGAAACGAAAAATAAGATTTTCGAAAATATTTACAAAGTAAAAAAGTAAGAATAAAATAACGAGGCTATATACAGGGGGTACAGAGTCAACGTGCGGGGGTACGTACTGGTTAGTCTAGCTAATTGAGGTAATATGTACAATCAAAGTCGGAAGTTTACATACACTTAGGTTAGAGTCATTACAACTTGTTTTTCAACCACTCCACAAATTTCTTATTAACAAACTATAGTTTTGGAAAGTCTGTTAGGACATCTACACATTTGAGATCTACTTGACACAAATAATTTTTCCAACAATTGTTTACAGACAGATTATTTCACTCATAATTCACTGCATCACAATTCCAGTGGGTCAGAAGATTACATACACTATGTTGACTGTGCCTTTACACAGATTGGAAAATTACAGAAAATGTCATGCTTTAGGAGCTTCTGATTGGCTCAAATGATGTCAATTAGCCTATTGGAGGTGTACCTGTGGATGCATTTCAAGACCTACTTTCAAACTCAGTGGTTCTTTGCTTGACATCATTGGGAAAATCAAAAGATATCAGCCAAGACCTCATTGTAGACCTCCACCAGTCTGGTTCATCCTTGGGAGCAATTTCCAAACGCTTGAAGGTGCCAAGTTCATCTGTACAAACTACAGTAAGCAAGTATAAACACCAAGGGACCACGCAGCCATCATAGCGCTCAGGAAGGAGACGCTTTCTGTCTCCTACAGATTAACGTACTTGTGTGAAAAGTGCAAATCAATCCCAGAACAACAGCAAAGGACCTTGTGAAGATGCTGGAGGAAACAGGAACAAAATGATCTATATCCACAGTAAAACAAGTCCTATACCGACATAACCTGAAAGGCCGCTCAGCAAGGAAGAAGCCACTGCTCCAAAACCACCATAAAAAGCCGGACCACGGTTTGCAACTGCACATGGGGACAAAGATCGTACTTTTTGGAGAAATGTCCTCTGGTCCGATGAAACAAAAAATATAACTTTTTGGCCATAATGACCATCGTTATGTTTCGAGGAAAAAGGGGGAGGCTTGCAAGCCGAAGAACAGCATCCCAAATGTGAAGCACAGGGGTGGCAGCATCATGTTGTGGGGGTGCTTTGCTGCAGAAGGGACTGGTGCACTTCACAAAATAGATGGCATCATGAGGCAGGAAACTTGTGTGGATATATTGAAGCAACATCTCAAGACATCAGTCAGGAAGTTAAAGCTTGGTCGCAAATGGGTCTTCCAAATGGACAATGACCCCAAGCATACTTCCAAAGTTGTGGCAAAATGGCTTCAGGACAACAAAGTCAAGGTATTGGAGTGGTCATCACAAAGCCCCGACCTCAATCCTATAGAACATTTGTGGGCAGGACTGAAAAAGTGTGTGTGAGCAAGGAGGCATACAAACCTGACTCCGTTACACCAGCTCTGTCAGGAGGAATGGGCCAAAATTCACCCAACCTATTGTGGGAAGCTTGTGGAAGGCTACCCAAAACAATTGACCCAAGTGAAAAAAAAATATAGCAATGCTACCAAATGTGTGTAAACTTCTGACCCACTGGGAATGTTATGAAAGAAAGAAATCTACTGTTATTCTATAATTATTTCACATTTTAAAAAATTAAGTTGTGATCCTAACTGACCTAAGATAGTAATAATGTACTAGGGTTAAATGTCAGGAATTGTGAAAAACTGAGTTTAAATGTATTTGGCTAAGGTGTATGTAAACTTCCGACTTCAACTGTACATGTAGGTAGAAGTGAATACGCATTGATAATAAACAGTAGCGCAAAAGAAACGAAGGTATTTGATTAACTGTTAAGAAGTCTTATGGCTTGGGGTAGAAGCTGTCAACTTCCTGGTGACTGGGGGGCAGTATTGAGTAGTTTGGATGAATAAGGTGCCCAGAGTAAACCTCCTGCGACTCAGCCATAAAAGCTAGAATATACATATAATTAGTATATTTCGATAGAAAACACTGAAGTTTCTAAATCTGTTTGAATGATGTCTGAGGATAACAGAAGTCATATGGCAAGCAAAAACCTGAAAAGAATCCAACCAGGAAGTGGGAAATCTGAGGTTTGTAGTTTTTCAACTCAGCCCCTATTGAAGATAGTGGGATATTGGTCATGTTGCACTTCCTAAGGCTTCCAGTAGATGTCAACAGTCTTTAGAAACTTGTTTGAGGCTTCTACTGTAAGGGAGGGGCTCATAAGGGCTGTTTGAGTTAGTGGTCTGGCAGAGTGCCACGGGCTCGTGACGCGCGGTCATGAGAGAGTTAGCTCGCATTCGATTGCTTTTCTACAGACAAAAGAATTCTCCGGTTGGAACATTGAAGATTTGTTAAAAACATCCCAAAGATCGATTCTATACATCGTTTGACATGTTTCTACGGACTGTAATGGAACTTTGACATTGTCTGCTCCTAGTGAACGCGCTTCGTGATTTTGGATTTGTTTACAAAACACGCAAACAAAAGTAGCTATTTGGACATTATCGAACAACTCAGACATTTATTATGGAACTGGGATTCCTGGGAGTGCATTCTGATGAAGATCAAAAGGTAAGTGAATATTTAATGTTATTTCTGACCAATGTTGACTACACAACATGGCGGATATTTCTTTGGCTGGGTTGGACTCTGAGCGCCGTACTCAGATTATTGCATGGTTTGCTTTTTCCGTAAAGTTTCCGTAAAGTCTTTATTTTATTTGTTTTTAATCTGACACAGCATTAATGTCTTTTGGCTGCAGGGGCACTATTGAGTAGCTTGGATGAAAGGTGCCCAGAGTAAACAGCCTGCTCCTCAGTCTCAGTTGCTAATATATGCATATTATAATTAGTAATGGATAGAAAATACTCAGAAGTATCTAAAACTGTGTGAATGATGTCTGCGAGTACAACATAACTCATATGGCAGGCAAAAACCTGAAGAAATCCAAACAGGAAGTGCGAAACCTGAGGTTGGTATATTTTCAATATGAATGAAGATTCACTTCCTAGGGCTTCCACTAGATGTCAGCTGTCTATAGAAACTTGAATGAGGCATCTACTGTGTTGTGGGACAGAATAAGAGAGGGGAATGAGTCAGCTTACTGGCAGAGAGCCAGGTCCTGGTCATGCGCATACAACATGATATCTTCCTGCGTTCTGTTCCTCCTCAAGACACAAAGGAATTCTCCGGTTGGAACTTTATTGAAGATTTATGATAAAAAACATCCTAATGACTGAATCTGTACTTAGTTTGAAATGTTTCGACCTGTAATATAACTTTTTGAAGATTTTGTCCGAAGAAATGGTCGACCAGCACCAGCGTTTGGATAGGTGTACCAAACGTGCTAACAAAGGTAGCTAATTGGACATAAATAACGGACATTATCGAACAAATCAAGCATTTATTGTGGACCTGGGATTCCTGGGAGTCCATTCTGATGAAGATCATCAAAGGGAATATTTATGTAATTTCTGCTTTATGTTGACTCCAATGGCGATTATTTTTATTATATTTCTGAGCACCGTCTCAGATTGCATGGTTTGCTTTTTCCGTTAATTTAAAAAAAAATCTGACACAGCGGTTGCATTAACCTCTTGAAACTGGGGGCACTATTTTTATTTTTGGAAAAATAACGTTCCCAAAGTAAACCGCCTATTTCTCAGGACCAGATGCTAGAATATACATATAATTGACAGCTTAGGATAGAAAACACTCTAAAGTTTCCAAACTGTAAAAATATTGTCTGTGAGTATAACTGATATTGCAGGCGAAATCCTGAGAAAAATCCAATCAGGAAGTGACTTATTTTGAAACCCTGTGTTTCTATGCATCCCTATTGCCCATTGAAAGGGATATCAACCAGATTCCTTTTTCTGTGGCTTCCCTAAGGTGTCTACAGCCTTTAGACGTAGTTTCAGGCCTTTATTTTGAAGAATGAGCGTAAACGACTACATTGCGTCAGTGGCCAGCTGAGGGCTCTCAGTGAGTCTTGCATAAAAGACAGAGGTAGTCATTTTTACTCTCGCTCCTACTGAAAAGCCAATCGTCCCGGTTGATACATTATCGAATAGATAGTTGAAAAACACCTTGAGGATTGATTATAAAAAACGTTTGCCATGTTTGTCGATATTATGGACATAATTTTGATTTTCTTCCCGCCGTTGTCGTGACCGCTATTTCCGGTGGATTTCTCAACATAACGTGACCAACAAAAGGAGGTATTTTGGGTATAAAAATAATCTTTATGGAAGAAAAGGAACATTTGCTGTCTAACTGGGAGTCTCGTCAGTGAAAACATCCGAAGATCAAAGGTAAAAGGGTTAATTTGATTGCTTTTCTGATTTGTGACCAAGCTTCCTGCTGCTACCTGGACATAATGCTATTGATAGGCTATCGATAAACTTACAAACGCTTGTCTTGCTTTGACTGTAAAGCATCATTTCAAAATCTGAGATGACAGGGTGATTAACAAAAGGCTAAGCTGTGTTTCACTATATTTCACTTGTGATTTCATGAATATGAATATTTTCAAATATTTTTTGACCGTTGCGCTATGCTATTTAGTGTAGTTGATGACAATTCTCCTGGATCCAGGATGGGTAGTTCCAAGAGGTTAACGGACTTGCCTAGTTAAATAAAGGTAAAGTAAATATTCCAGTCTATGCTAGCAAGACAGTCCTGTAGATTAGCATCTGCGTCATCTGACCACTTTCGTATTGAGCGAGTCACTGGTATTTCCTGATTCAGTGTTTTGTTTGTAAGCAGGAGGATAGACTTATGGTCATTTGCCAAATGGAGGGTGAGGGAGAGCTTTGTATGCATCTCTGTGTGTGGAGTAAAGGTGGTCTACAGATTTTTAATCCTGTAGTTGCACATGTTACATGCTAGCAGAAATTAGGTAAAACAGATTGAAGTTTTCCCACATTAAAGTCCCCGGCCACAAGGAGTGCCGCCTCTGGATGAGCATTTTCTTGTTTGCTTATGGCCTAACACATCTCGTTAGGTGCGGTCTTAGTGCCAGCATCGCTTTGTGGTGGTAAATAGACAGCCACGAAAAATATAGATAACCTCTCCTGGTAAATAGTGTAGTCTACAGCTTATCATGAGGTACTCTACCTCAGGCAAGCAAAACCTCAAATATGAGATTTCACGCACCAGCTGTTATTGACAAATGGACACAAACTACCACCTCTCATTTTACCAGAGGTAGCTAGCCTGTCTTGCCAATGCACGGAAAACCCAGCCAACTGTATATTTTCCATGTCGTCGTTCAGCCACGACTCTGTGAAATATAAGAGATTACAATTTTGGTTGGATAATCTCGAACGGAGCTCATCCAGTTTATTCTCCAATGATTGCATGTTGGCCTATATGATGATGGAAGAGGCGGGTTACCCACTCGCCAACAAATTCTCACAAGGTACCCGGATCTGCATCAGTGCCATCTCTTCATGCGAATGACAGGGATTTGGGCCTGGTCCAGCTGCAGTAGTAAATCCTTTGCGTCTGACTCACTAAAGAAAAACTCTTTGTCCAGTTCGAGGTGAGTAATCGCTGTTCTGATATCCAGATGCTCTTTTCGGTCATAAGAAACAGTGGCAGAAACATTGTGTGATGTGTACCTTGTGCAGGCAGGTGTCCACCACAGCGTTGCAGACTCTCTCCAGGTCGTCAAACACCTGTAGCCGGGACCTGACGAACTCGCACAGCTCCTCGTTAGACATCACATCCCAGATCCCATCGCACGCCAGCACCACAAACTCATCCCCCTCGGCAGCACGCTCCAACACACACACCTGGGGGAGGAACACACATCTCAGCCTGAGAGATCACACACACACCTCAACAAGGACAAAGAACTATAAGCTGTTCCAATCAACATGCTACAGTAATAAAGGCTTTTAAAAAACACACCTCTGGCTCTGGGCTGACCAGCTGTTCTGTGGGACCCTTCCCATCCACACACTTGTAGTCATAGTCCCCCAGTGCTCTGGACACGGCCAGGGAACCATTCACCCGCTGGATCATCACTGACCCCCTGCGTTCTGGATACGCTCCTTCTCTCTAGGGTTACACGGCTTGTGGTCCTAAAGGGGGGGGTCATATGTGCATCCCAAATAACTACTCATTACATGATCAAGATTAGAGATTCTGCATCTCACCTAGCTCAAACAGATCCCCTAAAAATACATGATTAATGTTACTATCACTCAGTCTCTTCATCAATCCCACCCTCTCCCCTTACTCACCCTCAGTATTAAACCCGTGTAGAAAATCCCTCCTTCCACCCACTCTCCCTTTGAGTGTGTGTATCCCAGTATGTATGTATATATGCATGCATCCCAGTATGTATAGATATATTGTATAGTATTGGACCATTATATATCTAGTGCAGGGTTCTCCAACCCTGTTTCTGGAGAGCTACTCTCCTGTAGGTTCATTCCAACCCCAGTTGTAACTAACCTGGTTAGGCACATCAACCAGCTAACTATTAGAGTCAGGTGCTCTAGATTAGAGTTCGAGTGATAACCTACAGGACGGTTGCTATCCAGGAATAGGGTTGGAGAGTCCTGGTCTAGTGCGTAGCATTGTACCTGTGTGGAGAATCCAACTCGCCCTTCTCGGCTCAGCACGGCCCGGGAGTCGCCACAGTTTATGAAGTAGAGGTGGGAGGGGCTTAGCAGCACACCCACTGCCGTGGAGCCGCTGCGATCCAACCCATGCCGCAGGTCCGAGAAGTTGCGCATGTACTCGTCGATCCTCAGGAAGCCGGCGCGGATCCCATCTTTCACGCCCTCCACTGAGCCCATACCCGGGGTGAACTCTGCCCCCCCTAACAGGATGTGCTCCAGCAGGTGGGCAGAGCAGTAGTTGGCGACGCGGGAGCCGGCGTGCCCGTCATAGACGGCAAAGAAGGACCAGTCGTTGAGGCCTTGGGGAAGGCCCACCATGGCAGTGTGGGCATCCTCCATCTCCACCCGCCAGCCCTGCATGCTACTCAGGCCATAGTGCAGCCCGTTGCCCTGGCCATGGGCCGTGTGCTTCTCGGTCTTAGGCTTGTCCAGGAACGCCCCCATACCTACACACTGCTGACAGACAGTACATAATCAACATTGACATATTAATGCATGACTATGTTACCTTTTGGAAGTCTAGACACTTCTTTTATGTTCATGAGGTACAGGTTTTAGACTAACTTTTCCCACCGGTGCCACCATTTCCACTGGCGCCACCATTTCCACTGGCGCTACCATTTCCACTGGCGCTACCATTTCCACTTGTGCAACAGCAACTTTTTCCAGTTGACTGCCCCAGCACAAGGTTTGGACACAACAATTTATAATTAAGGTCCTATCAAATTATTTTATTCTCTTCCCGAGTCCATTCTTCCCCCCCAAGAATGATGTTTCCCCAGTTTTTCACTTATTAGAAAAACAACCAAATTGGATGTTCTAAATCCGCAACAAAGCATAAAACACACCCAGAGACCACTTTTGAGGTCTGGGAATTTTGGGTGTAGTTACCCTTTAATTCAACTGTGCACCAGCCAGAGACAGTAGTTTGGTTAGCGATGTTTCGGTAGTGCTCATATTGCAGAGTTTGCAAAACAAATGGCCACTGGATTGATACAAATAATATATAATTCTGCCAGGTAGTCATAGGCTACTTTGCAGTTAACATCTAATTGAGAAGGTTTATGGGAAATCCTTTGTCTACCAGAAGACTGTTTTCATTAGCATCATCGCTAACGGCTAAACACACAGACGGCACATGAATACCCCCGTTTCAGAAAGTTACATGAAAATACAAATCACTGATGCATTATGATTACCTTGGGCTAATTAATGCATTTAGTTGATATCCTACTAATAAGTTCAATTAAAAAAAACATTGTTGAATTCCGTTTTAATGTTCGAAATCCATGATTCCATCTGCGTTGTCCTGTGGCGATAATGACCTGACCTGTGTGGTTTATACAATCAATTTGACTTTGTTCTTAATAACAGTAATCATTTATTTGAACAGTAAAATCTATTGATACTTTGCGTAAATCAAGATGTAGCCTAGGCCTACTCATAATGCAGGTGAATAGGGTGATTTCATGGGGCTACAGACGAAAAACAATTTTCCCTTTCATTTGTGACTTATTTTATTGTTGTGATCAACATACGCATAGAAGAAGTAATGTCTTCTTTTGTACACAGTGAGAGAGAGAGAGAAGAGACGCGAGGGAGACTTAAGGCATCCGCGTGCTTCCCAGCCGAAACAGTTCGGTGGAGTTTGTGGATATATTATGACATTTTGGACACTGAGGGATATTTTTGATTGTTCGGACACACCAAAAATATTCTGGAGGCAAACCGAAGTTCTGAGGCTAAATATACGCACGCCCCTGTGTGGGTGATTGGGTGACAGTAAGGATTATTCAATAAAGTGTGTTATCATTCAGCGAGAGACTACTCGTTTTCATGCACGTTTTTTCATGGCGAAATACCACACCAAACATTTTAGTTAGATGTCAAATTGCACGACTAAAATGTCCTAAGCAAAAAAAAGTAGAAACTCATGAAATCTGTCATTACCATAGATTATTTTGACGAAGTTCATACTGGCTACGGCGTCTCAAAATGTTAATATTGATTTCTCTCTGTAAAGTAATTTTGGTTAGGCTGTGTAGAGAAATGCTATTTCTTATGCAGGTGACCAACCCATTGCTAATACAGGGCTACAACTCAAAGTAAAGCCTGTGGGGTCCCCTACAGGATAGCTCCCGCATTACACTAACTGCCAAAACCAGCGCACACACATAATCTCCTTTGTAGCTGAACATTGTGTGCCCGAAGAGGATTCTACGATGACGGACAGACAACTGAGCCAATGGCGGAAGACTACAGACTACACCCCAGCTGAACCAATCCAAAGATCCGATCTTCCAGAATCAACCTACTTTCTGTTCTGTATATTAGTGGTGTACTGATTGTAACGCTCTCTCTTTGCCTGCTGTTCCATACGAACTAACGGAGGAGCCGTAATTACGCTGTACTAGATATCTTCACTCTGAATAAACTGTTACTTAGACCACCTGGAGGTCAGTCCACATTGAACCCCATGACCAGAGCGGAACCACTCTCAGCATGTGGAAGGAGATGGTGGTGAATGGGACACCCATAGAAGTGAAAACCAAGCTTAGGGCCACAGTGGGGCTGATGGCCTTGCCCACTGCCCAATTCAACTCCCATGTCCACCATCACATCTCTCAATACAACAAAGACAAAGGCACGGCTGATTCACAAATTCAGTCGCTGCAACTCCAACTGCTCAAATTACAATTGAATGAGGCCCAAAAGACCGCAAAGCCAAAAAAGCAAATGGTGGCGGAGGAACCCACTGATATAGCCAAGATTGTGACTCAGAACTGAAAATCCCAGAAGGAGTGATACTCATACAATACGTAGACGACCTGTTGCTGGGGGCTCCCACCTCAGACCTCTGTCTAGAAATGACTAAAACCCTGTTAGACTTTCTGGCAGTCGAAGGCTACAAAGTCAAGATGTCAAAAGTCCAATCATGCAGACGAACCGTTCTGTTCCTGGGAAGGGAAATCTCAAGCGAGGGGGCCGGACTCTCAAAATCACACAGAGACTCAATCCTACATCATCCCAGGCCCATTACTGTTTCAGGAATGCTCTCTTTCCTGGGGTTGACGGGATACAGCCGTACTCACATCCCAGACTATACTGAAAGAACTGAACCTCTGAGAGAAATTGTTCGAGAAGCTGGCCCAAGAAACCTACAGGCCCCACTTACATGGACTCCTGAAGCTTCAACGGCGTTTGGGCTCCTGAAGACTGACCTGTCTGTGGCTGCTGCTCTCACGGCACCAGACTACGGTAAAACATTTCACCTGGATGTTTCTGAAAAGGAAGGCTTTGCATCCGCCGTCCTTTTCAGAAACATGAGGGGGAGAGAAGAGTACTCATGTACCACTCTTCAAAACTTGACCACATTGAAACCGGCCAGACCGCCTGTTCCAGATACGTTGCGGCGGTAGCCAAGGCGATTGAGAAGACAGCCCATCTGGTAATGTGCCACAAGATGCAAATACACACCCACCACGGGGTGGCAGCATACCTCATCAGCAAGGAATTTACCTTCAGTGCGGACAGAAAAAACAAAATCCAGAACAAATGCACCCAGTCACACATCACTTTTGTGAACACCGACAAGAACATGGCAGATGCACTCACCGCAGAAGATGGCCTAGCACACTCCTGCCAAGAGAGGGCAGCACAAGAGCTCAAACTGAGACCAGACCTGGAAAATGAACCACTGACATCTCCAGACCTATGGCTGTACACAGACGGATGTTGCTACAAGGGAGACACAGGAAACGTAGCTGCCTATGCGGTCGTACAGCAGCTGCATGACAAAACACATGTCACGTTGGAATCAGGAATTATCCCCAGCCAGCATCGGCACAACT
This sequence comes from Oncorhynchus tshawytscha, assembly GCF_018296145.1. Taxonomy (NCBI): domain Eukaryota; kingdom Metazoa; phylum Chordata; class Actinopteri; order Salmoniformes; family Salmonidae; genus Oncorhynchus; species Oncorhynchus tshawytscha. Next base: position 21,803,616 of record NC_056452.1, on the reverse strand, counting down.
TGCGGAAATTGTGGCTTTGACTCAAGCTCTAGAGAAAGCCGAAGGAAAAACTGTAAACATTTACACGGACTCGGCATACGCACACGGAGCAGTGCACATAGATGGACCACAATGGGTTAGGCGCAACTTTACCACCACAGGTAACCTACCCATCAAGCACCGAGCCCAAATGGAACGTTTGATGCATGCCGTGTCCTTACCAAAGACAGTGGCCATAATGAAATGCCGAGGCCACCAAAGACTGACCAGCAGAATCAATCAAGGAAATGATGCCGCAGACCTGGCAGCCAAGGCCGCAGGAGGATACAGCCCCCGACAGATGGTGCTCGGGATAGAACCGGCAAGGACTGAATTGACAAGCCAACACATACTAGAACTACAGGAAGAGGCAGGCCCTTACGAACATTCGGTTTGGACACAGAAGGGAGGCTCTAAGGGACCAGATGGAATATGGAGATGCCATGATGGCCGACTGGTGGCTCCGGCTAATCTCTGTCCAGAACTGATAAGGGAAGCCCATGGACCCACTCATGAAGGGAAACTCAGAACTTTACAGAAGGTTTCATACATATGGTGGCACCCCCACATGAAGGACATGACAGATTTATTCTGTGACGAATGCAACATATGTGGAAGCCACAATCCAAAGAAGCCCTACCAAACCCCGATGGGGGCCTACCCGGTGCCAAACGCATGTTTCAAGACATCAGTATAGACTATACAGACATGGGAGAAGACAATGTAAAGAACGGGAAGAGATATTTGCTAGTAATGGTAGATAGATTCTCTAGATGGGTAGAAGCAATTCCAACAGCTAAGGAGGATGGGAAAACGGTCATTAAGTGGCTACAGACAGAACTCATACCTAGATATGGGGTCCCTAGACATATCCGAAGCGACAATGGGTCCCACTTCGCAAACAAACACCTGAGACAGGTGGAGGAGAGGTTCGGCATTATACACAAGTTTGGTTCCGTGTATAAGCCGCAGGCCCAAGGCCTTGTGGAGCGCTGCAACCAATCTCTTAAGTGTAAGATAGCCAAAGTGTGTGCTGGTACAAAACTGACATGGGTGGAGGCCCTGCCACTGGCGTTGATGGCCATGAGGTCATCACCTGGGGCAGGGACTCATCTCTCACCCCACGAAATAATGACAGGAAGAGTAATGCCAGGTCCACCAAGAGAGGGAGGTCATATGCCCCCTCTTGATGTACACCAGATAGGTATGACTGACTATGTAAGAAAATTGGAGCTGCGGAACTGTCCGCAGCTCTTTCCAAACAGATACACAAAGTCCATGAGGGGGAGCTGACGGGAGATCCGGAGCAACTGAGGGTAAAAGTCGGCGATTGGGTAAGGATCAAGGTCCACAAAAGAAAGTGGGCGGATCCCAGGTGGACTGGACCGTACGAAGTGAAGGAGGTTACTTCACACTCAGTCCAGGTCAAAGGTAAATCGGGCGCACCTTGGCACCACTTGACTCATTGTACACCAGCACCGACTCCTTCTAGAACTCTGACTGAAGTCAGGGTCGATTTGAGCGACCTAAATTTGATTACAACCACAGAACCCTTAGTTGGTGAGGATGTGGGAGCAGCTCCCCAGCACACCAACTAACAGGTCGTCCAGAGATAGGGGCTATCCCTGGACGAGATTGGGGATATCGGGCCCAGTGTTTGTTATTTTTATTGTAGTCACAGGAGTTTCCATGGGGATTCTCCTGTGGGTATTAGAGCATCATACACCTACATCACAAGCAGATATAGGACCCTCTAATGGGTCATCCAACCTGACCACATCCATGGCACATATAGAACTGACCAATCATTTGTGCAAGAGGCATTCCACCACCCCTGACACTGATTGTAAGGCCAACGACATACGGAGCACGACCGTTTGCGTCCCCGCAAACGCAACTAATATCATTAACATCCCTTGGGGGACTTTAGGGTACTCTAGGCTAAAGGGGAGGGAACAGGCGGGGACCAGTGCACTCTGGTTTGCCGGACACGTCTGGTATATGACATTAGGGAAGGTTGGCGATTGGTCTTGGAGGAATTTGGTGGGGGAGACAGGTAATGGGTGGGAAGACTGGACAACAGACGAGGGGGCAGTGAAATGGCGGAAGCGACTGACTAACTAAGACAAATACGGGACTGAAACTTACTGTTAGGCCAGGGGGCCAGCCCTTAGGGTGTTATGATTTCATACTGGCTCCAGGGAATTCCGGGGTCAGATATTGGTTGTGGCGAATTTGCGTGACTAATAATCCTAAACCGACTTCGGTTACAGTAAGGAATGACCACACCCGTAAAAGGGTCCCCGTCATCCCCACTGTTTGGCCCGGTGGAGGCAATATCCAGGCTTAAAAGTCCGGATGATGTAATTTTAACAGCCACAAGAGTCTCAGGTTTTTCCAATAATTGGCTATTGTTGACCGAGGAAGCTGCAAATACCACCAGGCAGAGTTGTGTGGTGTGCATGGGAGCTCGTCCATTGCTCCGCATTGTCCCAGCAGTAGTGACTCTAGCATGTCTAATTCCTCTTATGACTACAGATAACCCCAGGGATAATTGTACTGCCTGGGATGAGGTCTATCCGGTTACTAAATTCACCACTAGGAACCCAGTGTTTTCCAACCAGGTTGCAAGGGCAAATTTTACTTGTGTCAATATGACGGGAGGAGGAACCGAGGTGGGATGGATCCCTGCGGATTGGTGTCTGGATACAGTTAATATTAAAGGGAGCCTCAGGCCAATATCCAGAGCAGATGTGTGGTGGTGGTGTGGTAGCACGGTCCTGTTTGATAAGTTACCCTCCAACAGTACTGGACGCTGTGCACTTGTTACTCTCTTGTTGCCTGTTTCTATCTACCCTATAGGAGCCGAGGACCTTGTACTGCGGATCCAGGGAGTGAATCCCGGATATAGGGGACGTTCCAGGAGAGACACCACCCCATCTAGTGGAGACCCCTCCTACATAGACGCTATCGGAGTCCCTAGGGGAGTGCCTGATGAGTATAAGTTAATAGATCAGGTAGCTGCAGGGTTTGAATCATCCATCTGTTGGTGGTGCACAATTAACAAGAATGTTGATCGTATTAACTATATACATTACAACGTCCAAAGACTAGGAAACTGGACTCAGCAGGGTTTTGAAGCAGTACATGGTCAACTGGCTGCAACCAGCCTGATGGCTTTCCAAAATCGTATTGCCATTGATATGTTACTCTCTGAGAAGGGCGGAGTTTGCTCTATGTTTGGTGACCAGTGTTGTACTTTCATCCCTAATAACACAGCCTCGGATGGTAGTTTGACGGTCGCTCTGGAAGGTCTGCGGACGCTTAATGGTAAAATGAAATCTCATTCTGGGATGGATACCTCGATGTGGGACTCCTGGATGAGTGCGTTTGGTAAATATAAAACCCTGGTGTCCTCCATTTTGGTATCCATTTCGGTGTTCGCTGCCATTTTAGTTCTCTGTGGATGCTGTTGCATTCCATGCATCCGTTCCCTTACCACTAGGGTTATCTCTAAAGCTATTGACCCTTCCTCCCCTTCCCAGATGTTTCCTCTGCTGGATAAAGACCTACTTGAATTCGAGGATGAGAGTGCCTATTAGGTTTACATTATATCTGCTGTTGCCTTATGGGGATGTATGTATGTGTTATGCAAGTGGATCATTCTGCCTGACTTGCCTAGTTTAAGTCACATCTCTTTGGAGATGTGAAGAGAGGGAATCACAACTTTTTCCTGCGGGAAAAAGTTGGCTTATGTAGACAAGCATTTTACTTTTATTTTGAGCTGTTGTTCTCCGCTCTGTTAAATGAGGGTTGTAAGTTCCTAGGTGGCTGGTAGCCAACTTAGTACATAGTGGGATTGAATGGAGAACATGATGGTAATACATATATATCTATTTCTGTTTAATACCGTGCCTTATTTCATAGTCCCCTTGGGAGAAGTTTCTCTTTGTGTCTGGATCTAGTTAGGTTGTGTCACGTCTCTGGTGAGACGTGAAGAGAGGGTTTTGTAGAGAAATGCTATTTCTTATGCAGGTGACCAACCTATTGCTAATACAGGGCTACAACTCAAAGTAAAGCCTGTGGGGTCCCCTACAGGATAGCTCCCGCATTACACTAACTGCCAAAACCAGCGCACACACATAATCTCCTTTGTAGCTGAACATTGTGTGCCCGAAGAGGATTCTACGATGACGGACAGACAACTGAGCCAATGGCGGAAGACTACAGACTACACCCCAGCTGAACCAATCCAAAGATCCGATCTTCCAGAATCAACCTACTTTCTGTTCTGTATATTAGTGGTGTACTGATTGTAACGCTCTCTCTTTGCCTGCTGTTCCATACGAACTAACGGAGGAGCCGTAATTACGCTGTACTAGATATCTTCACTCTGAATAAACTGTTACTTGTCATAAAATTTACCACTTTGTCTGAATCGATCCTTGACCGGCTCACCCATCTACATATCTAATTTCTAACAGCTGCTATTGGGTCAATATAGGGCTGCACGATTAATCCAATTTTTATAAAAATTGCGATACTGATATGTTCCATATCCATATGGCAAGAGGCCGTGATATTTTGAAGGGAGTGGCTCCTAATCCGTCAACATATTTAATATTTCTGGGGCTCCGTATCCATGAGCACGCAAATTCTTGCAGTATTTTGTGGGAATTTGGGACTTCGTCCATTCTCATACTGAAACCAGATTAGATACATAGCTAAATTAAATGCCCAAAAGATGATATTCACAATGTCAGTAAGCAAAAAACAGCAATAGCCACTACAATGTCAAAACATGATTGTCATGAGTTCAAAACCATTTGCTTGATTTTGCAGACCCACGACTATGGTGTAGTCATTTGCTAGCGACGCTAACATTAGCGAGCTAGCAAGCGTTAGGTACCTAGCAACGAGGCACTGAGTTTGAAGGTAGGCCTTGAAATACATCCACAGGTACACCTCCAATTGACTCAAATTATGTCAATTAGCCTATCAGAAGCTTCTAAAGCCATTACATCATTTTCTGGAATTTTCCAAGCTGTTTAAAGGCAGTCAACTTAGTGTATGTAAACTTCTGACCCACTGGAATTGTGATACAGTGAATTATAAGTGAAATAATCTGTCTGTAAACAATTGTTGGAAAAATGACTTGTGTCTTGCAAAGTAGATGTCCTAACCGACTCGCCAACACTATAGTTTGTTAACAAGAAATTTGTGGAGTGGTTGAAAAACAAGTTCTAATGACTCCAACCTAAGTGTATGTAAACTTCTGACTTCAACTGAATGTGAAATACATAATAAACATAAGAAATATGATGAGGTTGGTAACTACATAATATACTTACACCAACCTAATACGCACAGTTCAAGTCGGAAGTTTACATACACTAAGTTGACTGTGCCTTTAATAAACAGCTTGAAAATTCAAGAAAATGGCGTAATGGCTTTAGAAGCTTCTGATAGGCTAATTGACAATTTGAAGGTGTACCTGTGGATGTATTTCAAGGCCTACCTTCAAACTCCGAGCCCCTTTGCTTGACATGGGAAAATCAAAAGAAATCAGCCAAAAAAAAAAAAAAATAGTAGACCTCAAGTCTGGTTCATCCTTGGGAGCAACTTCCAAACGCGTCACAAAATAGATGGCATCATGAGTGAGGAAAATTATGTGGATATATTGAAGCAACACCTCAAGACATCAATCAGCAAGTTAAAGCTTGGTCACAAATGGGTCTTCCAAATGGACAATGACCCCAAGCATACTTCCAAAGTTGTGGCAAAATGGCTTCAGGACAACACAGTCAAGGTATTGGAGTGGCCATCACAAAGCCCTGACCTAAATCGAATACAAAACCTGGCCAACAAAACCTGACTAAGTTACAGCAGTTCTGTCAGGGGGAATGGGCCAAAATTCACCCATCTTATTGTGGGAAGCTTGTGGAAGGCTACCCAAAACGTTTGACCCAAGCTAAACAATTTAAAGGCAATGCTACCAAATACTAATTGAGCGTATGTAAACTTCTGACCCATTGGGAATGTGATGAAATAAATCACTCACTCTATACTATTATTCTGACATTTCAGTCTTAAAATAAAGTGGTGTTCCTAACTGACCTAAGACAGGGAATTTTTTACAAGGATTAAATGTCAGGAATTGTGAAACTGAGTTTAAATGTATTTCACTATGGTGTATGTAAACTTCCGACTTCAACTGTATATTTCTCAGAAGAATGTATTTTCTTCAGGATTGCTCTGTCTTTGGCCAGCTTCTCCATGAACTCCTGGCAGGGGAGGTAGAAGTTTGTCTTCACAATAAGCATGGCCTTGATGGTAGGAACAGTGAACCTATTTCTTGCTGCTGTCCATATATCATTCATTTGGGAGAACAATCTGCCGACTGGTGCATTACTTCCAGGTAAGCACATGACAACTGAAGCTAATCTAGCCAAGTTAGGGTGTGGGATGTCATTCCCTTTGAAGTGGGTAACCACCGTGCTCCATCTCTGACTACGCGGTGTCTCAGATGTTTTCCATTCTTCAATCGAACTCCCCTTCAGGAACTCTTGCAGGCTAGTAACCTTGTCAAACAATGCATACACATTGATGGCCGGATCTCTTCACATTGAGGTTTTAAAAGGAGACAATGTAAATCTTTTAGATTATCTGTGTGCTTTCCCCCATGCTTGCAAGTAGTTCACAGCCGTAGTGAAGAATGATTGGGATGTTTTGACATGGTTCCATTGTCCTCTAGCTCTCTCAGAAGTCCTCATCACGTCTTGTAGTCGATTTTGCCTCAACGTTTCTCACAATTGCAAGGGACTTCACAGCACAGCGATCCTGGCCTTCAAGCATCTTGATCGTGACACTGAATACAGTCAAGTTTCCATGGACAAAGGCCAGCCAAAGTTCAGTCAGTGGCTTTTCGAACATTGCCCTGTGAACATTTGTCTTAAGAACGAAAAAAGATTTCAACGGCACATACATTTTCAGCACTCTTTCTAGAGCAGGGAGCATGGACAGCCAGTGAACATTGCTGTGTCCTAAAATATTATGGTACTCCTGGCCAACAAACTCACCAAAGCTCTTCAGTCTTTCTACTCTGACATGAAAATATCTTTGTGAGCAGGTACTCAACATCATATCCAAAGCTGTTCTGGCCGTGTTATGAATGATGTGTGCAGGACAACCTAAGCCAATCACCTCCCGCACATTTTTGGTATTTGTGTTGTCGGCAGAGAATGTTTTCCAGGTTACATTTTTGGATGACCACCAGGACCTCAGCTGCAATTTCCTCTGCTGTTTCTCCTTTCAATTCAACCAAATCAAGCAGTTTTGTTTCCACAGATGTGCTGCCATCATATATCTTACAATATCTGACTACTATTGGTAGCAGCTTTACATATCCATGACTGGACAGGGACACAAATTTAACCTGGTCTAGGTCCTGTGTTTGCCAAAGAAGCTGCCCATGTTGCTAACGCGTTACTCACTATGGCATCACATTTTGTCCAAACACATGTAAACTTTGACTCATAAAGCTACCGTCAGTTGTGCTGTGCAGTCCATAGATCATTAATTAACTATGATTGTGTAGCATAGTGTGGTATACAAAGACACCCTCCTGCACAGCTAAACCATATTCTTCTTTGGAAGGCTCTACCTTCTTGAAGAATGTGGTGACAGAGGGCATACCAACACGGCCAATCAGAGAGGCTTTATGCTTTTTCATCTGTTGATGTTCTACCACCGCCGTTATTCCCCGGCTGTCAAATGAAAGAGGAATTACAAAGGGTGCAGTGAACAACTATCGTCTTGACCTGAGAGTATAAATGGAAATTCTCTCATGTCATAAAAAGTGCATTTCTGTTTCTTGGAAAGAGCCATTGTACTGCTGTCTGCTCTTCTTCACTCTCCTTGTCGCTCTTCATACTCTTAACTTTTTATTCTCCTCTTTTCTTCCCTCATCTTCCTTCCTTTCCTTCTCTTTACCTTTCCTTCTCTTTACCTTTCCACACTCACTTCACTCCCATAATTTTTCCTTCTCCTTCATTTCCAATCTTGAATAATAAATAGTACACTATTAGATAAAACAGATTCCCATTGCTTGCCTTGCCTGTATTTTATCTCAAAAACATTGTTTGGAAAAATAAATTGGCAGGCTCTGTAATCATATCTTTCCTCCTCCATCTTCCTATCCAGTCTTCCTCCTCTCCACTGCTAATGTTATCCATGAACACATTCCTCTACTACCCCCTCCATCATCCCTCTCCACCCACTGGCCCCTCCATACATCCACCCACCCACCCACCCACCCACTAGCCCATCCATCCCTCGCATCCACCCCTTCCCTCCACAAGCCCCTGCATCCACCCCTTCCCTCCACAAGCCCCTCCATTGTTTTTAGCCTAAATAATCAATATTTCAACTGGACAAAAGCATTGTTGAAAGGCGCGCTCTCGGTCGTGCAGCGAAGAGCTCTGGGGACATCACAGGGTCCACTCCCTCAATGTGGTCATTCTCCCTAATTTTTCAGAATAACAGCCTGAAACAATGTCTAAAGACTGTTCACAACTAGTGGAAGCCATAGGGAATGAAATCTGGGTCCTATCCCCTTAAATGGTGGATAGGCTTTCATTGGAAAAACAGCCATTTCAAAATAATGGCACTTCCTGGATGGATTTCTCTCATGTTTTCGCCTGCCATATCAGTTCCGTTATACCCACAGACATTATTTTAACCGTTTTGGAAACAGTGTTTTCTATCCAAATCTACCAAATATATGCATATGCTAGCTTCTGTGCCTGAGTAGCAGGCAGTTTACTTAGACCACGCTTTTCATCCAAAATTCCAAATGCTGCCCTCTATCCTAAAAAAGTTAAGCCATTTTGACACAACTTTGGAAGTATGCTTGGGGCCATTGTCCATTTGGAAGACCCATTTGCGACCAAGCTTTAACTTGCTGACTGATGTCTTGAGATGTTGCTTCAATATATCCACAATTTTCTTGCCTCATGATGCTATCTATTTTGTGAAGTGCACCAGTCCCTACTTCACCAAAGCACCCCCACAACATGATGCTGCCACCCTCATGCTTCACGGTTGGGATGGTGTTCTTCAGTTTGCAAGCCTCCCCTTTCTCCTCCAAACATAACGATGGTCATTATGGCCATAAGGTTCTATTTTCCTTCATCAGACCAGAGGACATTTCTCCAAAATGTACAATCTCTGTCCCCATGTGTAGTTACAAACCGTAGTCTGGCTTTTTTATGGAGGTTTTGGAGCAGTGGCTTCTTCCTTGCTGAGCGGCCTTTCAGGTTATGTCAATATAGAACTAATTTTAATGTGGATATAGATACTTGTGTACCTGTTTCCTCCAGCATCTTCACAAGGTCCTTTGCTGTTGTTCTGGGATTGATTTGCACTACTTGCACAAAAGTAAGTTCATCTCTTGGAGATCTCCTTCCTGAGCGGTATGACGTCTGCGTGGTCTCTTGGTGTTTATACTTGCGTACTATTGTTTGTACAGATGAACGTGGTACCTTCGGGCATTTGGAAATTGCTCCCAAGAATGAACCAGACTTGTGGAGGTCTACAATTTTTTTTTATGGGGTCTTGGCTGATTTCTTTTGATTTTCCCATGATGTCAAGAAAGGAGACACTGAGTTTGAAGGTATGCCTTGAAATACATCCACAGGTACACCTCCAATTGACTCAAATTATGTCAATTAGCCTATCAGAAGCTTCTAAAGCCATGACATCATTTTCTGGAATTTTCTGAGCTGTTTAAAGGCACAGTCAACTTTGTGTATGTAAACTTCTGACCCACTGGAATTGTGATACAGTGAATTATAAGTGAAATAATCTGTCTAAACAATTGTTGGAAAAATTACTTGTCATACACAAAGTAGATGTCCTAACCAACTTTCCAAAACCATAGTTTGTTATTAACAAGAAATGTGTGGAGTGGTTGAAAAACAAGTTAATGACTCCAACCTAAGTATACGTAAACTTCCAACTGTACATTGCTCCCTCCACTAGTCACTCCATCCCTCTCTCCACCCACTAGCCCCTCCCTCCCAAAAACTAGCTACTCCATCCATCTCCCCCACCACTAGCCCCTCCCTCCACTAGCACATCCCTCCCTCCATCCACGAGCCCCTCCACCCATCCACTAGACCCTCCATCCCTCCACTAGCCCCTCCATCCACCCACCCACTAACCCTTGCATACATCCATCCACCAACTACCCCCACATCCATCCCTCCTCCACTAGACCATCCATCCACCCACCCACTAACCCTTCCATCCATCCACTAGCCCCTCCCACTACCTACCCACCCACTAGCCCCTCCATCCACCCACTAGCCCCTCCATCCATCCATCCACCCACCCCCTCCATCCATCCATCCATCCACCCACTAGCCCCTCCATCCATCCACCCACCCACTAGCCCCTCCATCCATCCACCCACCCACTAGCCCCTCCATCCATCCACCCACCCACTAGCCCCTCCATCCATCCACCCACCCACTAGCCCTCCATCCATCCACCCACAGCCCCTCCATCCATCCATCCACTAGCCCATCCATCCACTAGCCCATCCATCCACTCACTAGCCCCTCCATCCATCCACCCAGCCCCTCCATCCACCCACTAGCCCCTCCATCCACCCACAGCCCCTCCATCCACCCACAGCCCCTCCATCCATCCACCCACTAGCCCCTCCACCCATCCACCCCAGCCCCTCCACCCATCCACCCCAGCCCCTCCATCCATCCACCCACTAGCCCCTCCATCCATCCACCCACAGCCCCTCCATCCATCCACCCACTAGCCCCTCCATCCACCCACTAGCCCCTCCATCCATCCACCCACTAGCCCCTCCATCCATCCATCCACCCACTAGCCCCTCCATCCATCCATCCACCCACTAGCCCCTCCACCCATCCACCCACTAGCCCCTCCACCCATCCACCCACTAGCCCCTCCATCCATCCACCCACTAGCCCCTCCATCCATCCACCCACTAGCCCCTCCATCCATCCACCCACTAGCCCCTCCATCCATCCACCCACTAGCCCCTCCATCCATCCACCCACTAGCCCCTCCATCCATCCACCCACTAGCCCCTCCATCCATCCACCCACTAGCCCCTCCATCCATCCACCCACTAGCCCCTCCATCCATCCACCCACTAGCCCCTCCATCCATCCACCCACTAGCCCCTCCATCCATCCACCCACTAGCCCCTCCATCCATCCACCCACTAGCCCCTCCCACTACCTACCCATCTCTCCATCCACTAGCCCCATAACTCAATCACCTTTACCTCCTCATTTTTTGTGTGTGCTTTGTAGTCCACCATTCACAGCCCACATTTCACCAGCCACTCACATTTTGTCCAAGCCAAGAAATCACATGCACATGGTTTTGTAATGCGAAAACAATTTATCACAGTGTATTCTATCCCTTTTCCAGCAGGCAAGGTCTCCATCTTTCTGTCTATTGTATGAACCCACGCAGTACCCCACCCTGCTTTCACCACTGTAGCGTTGAGACTCTCTTCCAGCACTGACATACGCACAGAACTATGGAAAAAAATAAAATACAACCACTCCCAAATGCTGTGTGACCACCCACCAATGTGTGACCACCCACCAATGTGGCCAGTAAGAATAGACATTCTTAACATACATTCTAGCATTTTACTGGTGGCTGGTGTTGATTTCCCACTCCGTCAGTGTCTGTCATCTAAGGCAGCAATGCTACTCTCTAAAAATAAAACAAACTCACTGTGCAGTTTAGGCTTCATTCAGCTACCTCAGTCCACACAATCTCACAAAATGGGAGCAGTGTGTGTGTACTGAGGTAGTTGCATAGCCCAGCCTGAAACGACAGGGAAACACCTTTCTTAGCACCCCCTTTATTCTCCTGTGTCATTTAAGATGGACTGAGACACACACACACACACACACACACGTAACATAGGCATAGCTGTTATTGAGAGACATACACCCCCTCACTTGGACGAAAGCACGCACACTCGACCATTCAACCCTCAGACCGAAACCAGATTTCCCACAGAGGCTTTTTTCTGCATTAGAAAAGTGATCAAACGGGGGTGGCAAAACAATTTTCTGTGGAAATGTAAAGTTAGTCAACGGACGTTACACAAGCTGCACGGCAACTACTACGATGAGCAAGATACAGGACTTCACTCTCACAGTCGAACACAGCCGTGCACATGTGCCGATACTTCGCTTCACACACACTTACAATGTGGGATCCAGGGGACCAAGACAGTGTAGAAGTTTAGCCTCGCACTCCCAACGCTCTTAGTTGTTGCTGAAATGTACCCACTATACGGTTTACTTTGCGCATTTACGTCATGTCGCAGAGTCCACCTTTAATACGACTAAAACCAGATATAAACCATGTAGGAAAGATAATGAACCTATAACTTGTTGATTAAAGCGCCAAGATAAAAACAAAACGAGGGGGGGGAACATTTTTGTTTAGGCCCCATTGATTTTTGTTATGTTTGAGTCACTCAGCATAAGAAAATGGCATGAACCATGGCAAAATGTGTACAATTGTAGGAAATTTGCTTTAAAAAACGGCAACATATGGTCACTGCGGCCAAGAGGGGCTCAAAAATGTGCCGTCGGTGACCGCGCCATTGGCCAAGCCCACTGGCCCGTCACGCCCACCACCTAAGCCCCATTTTGATCCTGAAAAATCCCTGACATGGCTGCCAAGAGGCACTGACTCTGCAGAGGGAATGAACTCGGAGTTCAGCTCTGTGGTCACACACACAAATATACTTTAAAACTGTTCACAGATCCATTTAGAATCTTCCAATACACTGCTTCTTGTCTATAGGCTCCACTCACGTAATCACCTAGTCAACACACACACACCCACCCACCCACCCACCAAACCACATTCTGGGTTTGAGTCATTCTGGCCAACACCCAGACACACCCATCTCATGGCATATAATGTACACACACACACAACCTTCTGCAGACAGTGCTCATCTTTCCCTGACCAGACCCCTCTGGCCTCAAGCCCAGCCAGGGTGTGAGAGTTAGCATCTCACCTTTAGGACCTCATCTGCTGTTCACCCAGTCCATACTAACTGGCCCCATCTCATATCAACCCCTAACCTGGTTCTAGACCCTACACACTAGGGATTGTTAATCGAATATCAGGATATACGAAAGGACCCTTGATGTGTTCAGTTTGAGAAAAAAAAATGGTATGCTTATTTTAACAAAGAAAAAGCCTTGTCTAAAAAGCCTTGTCTTAATTTTACTTATAAAACAAACTTTTGAATATGTTTATGCTATTTCCAGGCTACCCTGACAGTATGCTATTTTCCCCATTTCAAATAGCAATTACAGGTGAGTTCCCAAAAGACATGTAACAGAGCAATGTAGAGCAGCCACCATAAAACCCCTTTGTAACAGAATCAGGTCTATCAGGGCGAAAATCAGACTTTTCTTTCACTGTTGACAACTTGCCAAAGGAAAGCACACTGTCTGCCATGTGCATCATTCTGACCGGGTTTTTTTTTTATTTTTTAGAATGACAAGTCCCATCTTAGTATATATTTGTTTTGCATAGAAAGTCTTGGATGGACCACCTAAGTGTTTATTCGGGCCGCCTATGTCCAAACAGTAAAAAAAAAAATCCATTATTCGGGGTGAAAAAAAAGATTGTGAAAACTTAGACTAAAACAGGGGAGAATCTAAAACTCAAAACAATTATGCATTTGAGTATTTTTGTCATTGATTTTGTTATAATTTAACCTTCAACTAAGCAACTCAGTTAAGAACAAATTCTTATTTATAAATGACGGCCTCGCCCGGCCAAACCTTAACGATGGTGGGCTAATTGTGTGCCGCCGCCCTATGAGACTCCCAATCACCGAATTGCACGAAATGTGCTTTAAAACAGCAAAATGTCACTGGACAGCAGGAGAGCCTGTACATTTTTGGGTCGACAGCCTCACCATTGTCCACGCTCTTGACACACCCTGCTGACAGCAGGAATGTCCACGAGAGTTGTTGCCAGAGATTGTAATGTTAATTTCTCTACCATAAGCCGCCTCTAATGTCATTTTAGAGAATTTGGAAGTACGTCCAACCGGCCTCACAACCGCAGACCACATGTAACCACGCCAGCCTGGGACCTCCACATCCGGATTCTTCACCTGCGGGATGGTCTGAGACGAGCCACCCAGACAGCTGATGAAACTGGGTTTGCAAAACTGAAGAATCTTTGCACAAACTTCCAGAAACAGTCTCACCGGTGTCTTCACCAGACTGTAGTTCGGCATCGTAACAGAGTTCAGTGGGAAAATGCTCACTGGCACGCTGAAGAAGTGGCAGACGTGTGGGTGAGCGGTTTGCTGATGTCAACGGTGTGAGCAGATTGACCCATGGTGGCGGCTGGGGTGGGCAGGCAAAAGCTACAGACAACCAACACATTTGATCTATGGCATTTTGAATGCAGAGATACAGTGACAAGATCCCGAGGCCCATTATCGTGCCATTCATCCCCACTGTCACCTCAGGTTTCAGCATGATAACGCACAGCCCCATGTCACACGGATTTGTACACAATTCCTGGAAGGTGAAAATGGCCTGCTTACTCAGATATACCACCCATTGAGCATGTTTGGGATGCTCTGGGTGGACTTGTATGACAGAGTGTCGCAGTTCCCGCCAATATCATGCAACTTCGCACAGCCATTGAAGAGTGGGACAACATTCCACAGGCCAAAATCTAGTCTGATCAACTCGATGCGAAGGAGATGTGTCGCGCTGCATGAGGCAATTTTTATTTTACCTTTATTTAACTAGGCAAGTCAGTTAAGAACAAATTCTTATTTTCAATGACGGCCTAGGAACAGTGGGTTAACTGCCTGTTCTGGGGCAGAACGACAGATTTGTACCTTGTCAGCTCGGGGATATGAACTTGCAACCTTTCGTTTACTAGTCCAACGCTCTAACTACTAGGCTACCCTACCGCCCCAGAGATACCATAAATGGTCACACCAGATACTGACTGGTTTTCTGATCCATGGCCCCACCTTTTTTTAAGGTATCCGTGACCAACATATGTATAAATGTATTCCCAGTCATGTGGAATCCATTGATTTGGGCCTAATGACTGATTTCCCTATATGAACTGTAACTCTGTAAAATCCATGTAATTGTTGCATGTTGCATTTATATTTTTATTCAGTATACATTTGACCGTCGTGCTTATCGGTCTATTTGCATAACAAGAGGAATTAAATTGCTGTGTGTGTTTTCATTAGTCATCATGTAGCCTGGTGGTTAGAGCATTGGACCAGTAACCGAAAGGTTGCTAGAACAAATCCCCGAGCTGACAAGGTAAAAATCTGTTGTTCTGCCCCTGAACAAGGACGTTAACCCACTGTTCCTCAGTCGTCATTGTAAATAAGAATTTGTTCTTAACTGACTTGCATAGTTTAAAAAAAAGGTAAAATAAAAATGACTTATACAACTATAACACGCGCACATCATACACAGCCCCCTTTTGCGCAGGATTTCTTCTGCAGCTGATTGGCTGCTGGACTAAAACCTGCTTTTATAAGCCCATTTATTGAGCAACAATTGTAAATGCAAACATGTTTAAAAACAGTGTATTGCATGATTTTAATTTCTCAACTGGAAGGCTAATTGAAGCGCACCTCCCATTCACCATTCAAGTGCTGTCAACAGGCTCTCGGCGCATCACCATCACTTTGCAAAAGCCTACTTAATGATCTGAAACCTGAATGTTTTAATACATATTACGAGGCATGTCTTACCTTGCTTCAAATTAGCCTATAGGCAGATACGACCATGGAAACACGGAGGCAATTATTTTATAAGGACTTCATAGTCGCCGTGTGAGTTTCAAGTTTTGGGGAAGCTTACAATTTATCCTACCATGTCTACTGATCTGCATGCCAGTTATCATATTCTATATGTACATTTTCATGGAACAGTTATTTCATTAATAACTTATTTCAAGATAATTGTCATGTGGTTAATACACCGTGATCACCAGCCTCTGCCATATGGACACATTGATACACCGTGATCACCAGCCTCTGCCATATGGACACCGTGATCTATTGGCGGCTAAAACGAGCACATGAAACTCAGCCTATAGGCCAAAAACTTCCATTGTCAACTAGGTCAATACACAACGCCGACAAAAAGTTGAAAATTATCAATTCAGGTCCTTTCAAATGTAATTTCAACTCAGCCTGTCTGCCTCACTTTCTATGTCTTGAGCTGCTCTTTTTTTATCAATTCCCCATTACATACGTTTACTACCAGTGACAAATGTAATGTGGAATTGATCAAAATAATAAACAAAAGGGCAAACAATCCACACAACGAAACGATGAATGTGCAAGAATTGACAGGAGACAGCTGAGCCATTCTGACGAGAAACGGGCCTATATCGTCGCCACACCCCTCTCCTCGTCTCAATTTTTAATTATACTCAAGACACATCTTCACACATATTTCAGATGTTTTCCACTGATGGCTGCAACTCAATAATCAGCAAGGCCTATTGCCACGTGCTCTGGCCAAATTACACAATTCCCAAATAGGCATAGGTCTACAAGCTTGTGATTTTAAACAATCCACAGCTACAGTGGGGCAAAAAAGTATTTAATCAGCCACCAATTGTGCAAGTTCTCCCACTTAAAAGAATCTAATCTTCATCATAGGTACACTTCAACTATGACAGACAAAATGAGGAAAAAAAATCCAGAAAATCAAATTGTAGGATTTTTAATGAATTTATTTGCAAATTATGGCGGAAAATAATGATTACACATTTGTTTTAAACACAAAATGTCCGCCTCTGTACGTATACGCAGTATGGGCACACCTACTCATTCAAGGGATTTCTTTTTTACACTTGGTAGAATAGAGAAGAAATAAAAACTATGAAATAACATATGGAATCATGTAGTAGCCAAAAAGTAATTTACAAATATATTTTATATTTCAGATTCTTCAAATAGCCACCCTTTGCCTTGATGACAACATTGCACACTCTTGGCATTCTCTCAACCAGCTTCATGAGATAGTCACCTGGAATGTATTTCAATAAACAGGTGTGCCTTGTTAAAAGTAAATGTGTGAAATGTCTTTCCTCAATGTGTTTGAGTCAATCAGTTCTGTTGTGACAATGTCGGTGTGGTATACAGAAGATGGCCCTATTTGGTAAAAGACCAAGTCCATATTATGGCAAGGACAGCTTAAATAAGCAAACAGATAAGGTCAGTCAATCTGAAAAATACCTAGAATTTTGAAAGCTTCTCCAACTGCTATGATGAAACTGGCTCTCATGAGGACCACCAAGGGAAAGGAAGACCCAGAGGTACCTCTGCTACAGAGCATAAGTTAATTCGAGTTATTTGCACCTCAGATTGCAGCCCAAATAAATGCTTCAAAGTTCAAGTAACAGACACATCAAGATCAACAGTTCAGAATAGACTGCTTGAATCAGGCCTTCATGGTCAAAATGCTGAAAAGAAACCACTACTAAAGGACAACAGTAAAAAGAAGGGACTTGCCAAGAAACACAAGCAATGGACATTAGACTGGTGGAAATCTGTCATTTCGTCTGATGAGTCCAACCGCCGTGTCTTTGTGAGACACAGAGTAGGTGAACGAATGATCTCCACATGTGGTTCCCACTGTGAAGCATGGAGAAGGTGTGATGGTGCTTTGCTGGTAACACTGTCAGTGATTTATAGGACAATGACCTAACAAACCTCCAGACTGTGTAAGGTATATTTGACCAAGAAGGAGAGTGATGGAGTGCTGCATCAGATGACCTGGCCTCCACAATCACTCGACTTCAACCCAATTGAGATGGTTTGGGATGATTTGGACCTCAGAGTGAAGGGAAAGCAGGAAACAAGTGCTCAGCATATGTGGGAACTCCTTCAAGACTGGTTGAGAGATTTCCAAGACTGTGCAAAGCTGTCATCAAGGCAAAGGGTGGCTACTTTGAAGAATCTCAAATGTATTTTGATTTGTTTTTTGACATTTTTTTAGTAACTACATGATTCCATCTGTGTTATTTCATAGTTTCAATGTCTTCACTATAATTCCACAATGTAGAAAAGAGTTTAAAAAATAAAGAATAACCCTGGAATGAGTAGGTGTGTCCAAATTGTTTACTGGTTCATCTTACTCTCAGAATGGGTGGAAACCTATCCAGTCGAATTAGATCTACAGCCCAGCACCAACACACCTGATACAGCTAACTGAGATCTTGATGGGAGTTGATTAGTGGAACCAATCATGTCTGTTAGTGCTGGTCTGGAACTAATACCTGCACACCCTGCATCTCTCCAGGACCAGGTGAGAAGATAAGTGTCTAACATTTTGGTTTCAGAACATTTAGAGTTACATTCGGCCTGAACACGACCCTGTACCGAACCTTTCATCCTCTCACTCCATTTCCCTGCCTTGTCTCTTCTCGCTATATTCTCCATCTTAGTTCCAGTAGTGATAAAGATAGGGCTGTGTCAATGCTAAACATCTGTCCAAGTTCACATAACACTCATCCATCCTAGAGTCACTGCATATTTCTTGTGTTTTTATCTTATTTAACTCTGCATCATTAGGAAAGAGCTTGTAAGCATTTCACTGTAAGGTCTACACCTGTTGTATTCAGTGCATGTGACAAATTCATTATTTGAATCACTACTCTGTGTATATCTTGATATACCTGAAGAATAGATAGGGGGTCAGAGTCTAGGTGACCTTACACAATCTGGGTCAGCAGGTGACAGACCTCGCCCACTGCCCCTGTCAAGGGTCACCCCAGAATGCCACACACACCCTACCTGGCCCACTGCTACACCGACGCCAAACCACAGAGGCCCTGCTCTAGCTGTGCAGTAGCAGGGGTTTGTAGCATGGTGAATGGACCAGTCCTGGGTTAAGATTCTACCATGAAACTATAAAGCTACATTTATGGTAGTATTCTAAATCACCCAGACTGGCCATCACAGACCACTAGCATTGCTTTAGTTAACTAGTTGGATAGTTATCTAACTGTAGTCAATGGTTAACGTCAGTTAGCCAAATGCCAGTATGTGTCTTGAGTTTAAAAAAATATGCGATGCTAATTTAACGCAGTTGAGGAGAAAGCGCAGCAAAATGTGGAGTGGGGGAGGCGATTATATAATTAACTGTGCTAATAATATTACATTTGATCCGATTAGGTTAAACGCGTTAAACACAACTGCCAACAAACCAAACGATAGTTAACTGGCAAGGTGTCACCTGAAAAATAGGTGGCTAACGTTAGTTAGGTAACTAGCTAAATTGTTGGCAAAACAATGACATTTCCCAGCCCACGCACGGAATTGGAAAACAATTGATGCACCTTTTAGACGACGTTGACAGTCAGACGCACGTAGCCAAAAGCAGCTAACTTGCTAGCTAATGTTAGCTGCTACCCAAACTAACGTTACACAACAGCATGCGAGAATCAATAGAGTAGCTATCTCTGCGATAACGTCAGATAGCCTAGCATGGCCTATTAGCATTCTGCTAACGTTAGCAAGCTAACCAACAACGATTGCTCCACCAGCTAAACCTCTTCACTTATACTTACGTTTCCAACTGTAAAACGAATGTAGATGTTTTTGAGGTCCCTGTGTAGTGGGTATTTTCGTGGTGATGTGTCAAGCTAGCTGACGTTCTTGTTTTGTTTCCTTATTTGACGAAACAAAATCGGCGAGTTTGGCCTCAGATGAGTGGCGATAATTCCTTTCTCGGCGGTTCCCTGTTCGGATGGCGTAGGTTTTTACGCATGTTTGACACTAACTAAGTTTGTCACATCAAGCGAAAAAATAAAAATATTCTGTACGTTTCTACACAAATATGGGCAGTCAGTAATAGTTAGCTAGCTATAATAGACAACACAGACGAATCTCGCACTTTCGTCCTTTAGGTGCTGAACAAGAGGAGGTGCTATTTTCGATATTCGTTCGCTGATTGGTCAAAATTTCTCGAGGACGCTAACACTGATTTGTTGAAATCACTCTCAATCAGTTCTGCCCCCCCGTTCAAATCTGCCGTTTCATTGGTTGTTGTGTGTTCCTCTAACATTCTGACGTTTCGCAAAGTTGCGCTCGTTTTCCCCGATGGCGTGTCCTGAGATCGGCAGATGAGTTTAGGGGTCAGTTACAACAAAACATGAGTTTTTAGTTAGACGAGATTAACAAATGTATAATAAAAAAACACACTCCACACTACAAATTCTCCAGTGTTAAAAAAACAACTAAATTAAAACTGAGAGTGCTAAATCAACACAGAAAGTGTGGAGTCTGTGGAACCATAGATACCGGAACAGTGTTAAATTAACAAACTGCTTAGTGTAAAGCCTTATTCAAATACTTCCCAGAATGCCTTGCCTTTGTGGACCCAAGAAGAGTAGCTGTTGCATGTGCAGCAGCTAATGGGATCCTAGTAAACTAAATTTCCCGCATTTGGAGTAAATTGTAGTTACCACGGTTTCCACTAGACACCACAGCCACAAAGTCAAACTTGCATATGCCAAAAAAAATGAAAACAAAAACGAGGTTAGTGTTAAGCATAAGGTTAGAAGCGTGGTTAAGGTTAGGGTTAACACTAGGGTTAGGTTTAAAATCACATTTTAAGAAGATTCAAGAAGATTTTAGAAGATTTTAAGAAGAACTGTAGAAATAGGTGGGGGGTGTTTATGGCTTTGTGTCTGTGGTAGTTAGTGATGACCACTTACCACCAGTTACTGTATTTGTTAGTGACAGAGCCATGGTTATTACATTAATTCATTTTCAGTCCTATGAACTTCACCAAGTGAGATCCCAAGCGAAAATGTTATCATAAAAATATATGTTTAACACAATAACATCTGTATTTCATGAGGCCTTATTTTGAGGGCCTAGTTTTTCTTTATGTATATAACTAGTCAAGTCTGTTATGAACTAATTATTATTTACAATGACAGCCTACCCCAGCCAAACCCTAACAATTGTGCACCACCCTATGGGACTCCCAATCACAGCCAGTTGTGATACAGCCTGGAATTGAACCAGGGAATCAAACTAGGGTTTGTAGTGATGCCTCAAGCACTGAGATGCAGTGCCTTAGACCACTGCACCATTCTAATCCAGAGGCCTGAAACGCATAAATATCACTTTGAACCAAAACCACACCCTTCGTTATCATATTTCCCAGCTTGCTCTATTGCAGGTAGATTTTTTTTTAATTGTTTGTTTCAATATCTATGTTAAATCCCATCTAATATCTAATTAATCTTACGCTACTCAAATATAAATTACAACAATTTTCTAAACTAATTCAATATGTTACTGGGATTTATTTTACTGAAATGTTTGTTCCAGTTCAGATGGTTTAGGAGGTCTCATCACTGAATCTGGCGCCCGGAGGGGGTTTGAATATGGAGGATGAGGACAGGAGGTTGATACGCGTCAAGTAGAAAAGTGGAAATTCGTAGCTTGTAAGAAAGCAGAAAAGTTGAAGAAACAAGAAAAACCTGTGATAAGAGAAGTTATTGAGAAAGAGAAGCAAAAAAAACGAAATTGCGCTACAGCAGTTCGGATGTTGAAACTGACAAGAGGAAGGTGGTGGCAGGGTGGAGGGAACAAGGAAAAAACCTGGGCAAATCAAATGTATTTATAAAGCCCTTTTTACATCAGTAGATGTCACAAAGTGCTTATACAGAAAGAGATGTTGGGTGTCAAGTACAAAAATGGAAATCCGTACTTTAGTAGCTCAGAGAATGAATCTGATGATAGTGACATAGAGTTTGAAGGAGTTGAAGAGAGAGAGGTTGACATTTTTTTATGGAGGAACAAATTCTGATTCGGAGCAGCAAGGTGTGGAGGTTGATATGTCTGTCAAGAGTGTGAAGAAACGAAAGGATGGCAAAGATGATTTTGGCCCAGTGGGAGTGAGATTCTGGGTAGAAAATGTATCCTTGCCTTCTGACTGGTCCATATCTGGTGTCCTGTTGGGTGGGGAAGAGGTTTGGGGACTGTTGAGTCGGTGAAAGTACCTCGAAGTGGACTCAGTATTATACACTGCTCCAAAAAAATAAAGGGAACACTAAAATAACACATCCTAGATCTGAATGAATGAAATATTGTTATTAAATACTTTTTTCTTTACATAGTTGAATGTGCTGACAACAAAATCACACAAAAATGATCAATGGAAATCAAATTTATCAACCCATGGAGGTCTGGATTTGGAGTCACACTCAAAATTAAAGTGGAAAACCACACTACAGGCTGATCCAACTTTGATGTAATGTCCTTAAAACAAGTCAAAATGAGGCTGAGTAGTGTGTGTGGCCTCCACGTGCCTGTATGACCTCCCTACAACGCCTGGGCATGCTCCTGATGAGGTGGTGGATGGTCTCCTGAGGGATCTCCTCCCAGACCTGGACTAAAGCATCCGCCAACTCCTGGACAGTCTGTGGTGCAATGTGGCGTTGGTGGATGGAGCGAGACATGATGTCCCAGATGTGCTCAATTGGATTCAGGTCTGGGGAACAGGCGGGCCAGTCCCTAGCATCAATGCCTTCCACTTGCAGGAACTGCTGACACACTCCAGCCACATGAGGTCTAGCATTGTCTTGCATTAGGAGGAACCCAGGGCCAACCGCACCAGCATATGGTCTCACAAGGGGTCTGAGGATCTCATCTCGGTACCTAATGGCAGTCAGGCTACCTCTGGCGAGCACATGGAGGGCTGTGCGGCCCCCCCAAAGAAATGCCACCCCACACCATGACTGACCCACCGCCAAACCGGTCATGCTAGAGGATGTTGCAGGCAGTAGAACTTTCTCCACGGCATCTCCAGACTCTGTCACGTCTATCACATGTGCTCAGTGTGAACCTGCTTTCATCTGTGAAGAGCACAGGGCGCCAGTGGCGAATTTGCCAATCTTGGTATTCTCTGGCAAATGCCAAACGTCCTGCACGGTGTTGGGATGTAAGCACAACCCCCACCTGTGGACGTCGGGCCCTCATACCACCCTCATGGAGTCTGTTTCTGACCGTTTGAGCAGACACATGCACATTTGTGGCCTGCTGGAGGTAATTTTGCTGGGCTCTGGCAGTGCTCCTCCTGCTCCTCCTTGCACAAAGGCGGAGGTAGCGGTCCTGCTGCTGTTGCCCTCCTACGGCCTCCTCCACGTCTCCTGATGTACTGGCCTGTCTCCTGGTAGCGCCTCCATGCTCTGGAAACTACACTGACAGACACAGCAAACCTTCTTGCCACAGCTCGCATTGATGTGCCATCCTGGATGAGGTGCACTACCTGAGCCACTTGTGTGGGTTGTAGACTCCGTCTCATGCTACCACTAGAGTGAAAGCACCGCCAGCATTCAAAAGTGACCAAAACATCAGCCAGGAAGCATAGGAACTGACAAGTGGTCTGTGGTCACCACCTGCAGAACCACTCCTTTATTTTTATGGTGTCTTGCTAATTGCCTAAAATTTCCACCTGTTGTCTATTCCATTTGCACAACAGCATGTGAAATTTATTGTCAATCCGTGTTGCTTCCTAAGTGGACAGTTTGATTTCACAGAAGTGTGATTGACTTGGAGTTACATTGTGTTGTTTAAGTGTTCCCTTTATTTTTTTGAGCAGTGTATATTGCATTCCTTCCATCCAGAGAGAGCGGGCGCTCCTTAACTGGGACTTGCTTTGCTCCCCGGAGCAGGGCGCCGTTGAAGGGAATGATAACTGGGGTGATGTTATTAAGTGTTGGAGAGGATCAACCGAAATTGATGATTTTGTTACGTTACAGCCTAATTTAAAACTTTTTTCTTTTACATTTATTTAACTTGGCAAGTCAGTTCACTGACTTATGGTACTTATGGTACTGTAAGCTGCTGTTGTATTTGGCACATGTGACAAATAAAATTGGATTTGATTTGAAGGACTTATTTACAATGACGGCTTACCCCTAATTTCAGGAAAGTTATCCGAATTTTGCAGCCCTACCTGTAAATCACATTATGCTGAGGAGACTACCGAATGCGTTTAAACTGGAACCTTTATTCAGTAACTGGTGCAAAAATTCTAACTAACTGATTGGATTAGTTTATACAACTGTATGTTATTTATATTTGTGTAGCATAAGATTAACCTATCAATCAATGCACAAACATAGATATTAAAACAAACATTTTTAAAAAATCAACCTGCAGTATAGCATGCTGGGAAATATGACAATGATGGCCGTGATTTTGGTTCAGCGTGATGTGTCTGAGTTTCAGACCCCTGTATTAGGGTAAAACTAGGCCTTATGAAATACTTCTGGTACTGTGTTAAATATACATGTTTTATTATAAGATGTTTGCTTAGGATCTCACTTGGGGAACTCCATAGGACTGAAAATGGATGAACGCAATAACCAGGTGTCTGTCACCAGTGGAGACTGGTGGGATGAGCTATAGGAGAAGGGGCTCATTGTAATGTCTGGAATGGAAATAATGGAATGGTATCAAACATATAAAACCAACTCCAATATATTCTCTCGCCAGCTTCCTCTGTCCATCACTAACAAAAAAAGTCATGGGTGGTAACTCTACAATTTACTCGAAAGGCAAGGCACTCTGGGAAATATTTAAATAAGGCCTTACTCTAAGCAGTGTGTTAATTTAACACTGTTCCGGTGTCTATAAGGGTCCACAGACAACACTTTCAGTGTTGATTTAATACTCTGTGTTAATTTTGGGTTTTTTTAACACAGGAGAATTTGCTGTTTACCCTAAACATAACCCCTAAACTTAAAATAGCCTTTATCCTCATGGGGACGTGAGAAATGTCCCCACAAGACAGAATTTTCCTTGTCTTACTATCCTTGTGGGGACTTTTGGGGATTTTAGGTCCCCACAAGAACAGAAGAACCAACCCACCCACACACACAAATCAAATCAAACTTATTTGTCACATGCGCCGAATACAACAAGTGTGTACCTTACCATGAAATGCTTACTTACAATCCCTTAACTGACAGTGCAGTTCAAGAAGAGTTAAGAAAATATTTACCAAATAAACTAAAGTAAAAAATAAAAACACAATAACTTAACAATAAAGAGGCTATATACAGAGGGGTATCGGTACCAAGTCAGTGTGCGGGGGTGCAGGTTAGTTGAGGTAATTTGTACATGTAGGTAGGGGTGAAGTGTACCAAACAAATGGAGGGGGGGGGGGGGTCAATGTAGTAGTCCGGTGGCAATTTGATTAATTGTTCAGCAGTCAAAAGGCTCCTTAACAGAAGCTCTTAAGGAGCCTTTTGGTCCTAGACTTGGCGCTCCGGTACCACTTTCCGTGCAGTAGCAGAGAAAACAGTCTATGACTTGGGTGACTGGAGTATCTGACAATTTTATGGTCTTTCCTCTGACACTACCTAGTATATAGGTCCGTCCTGGATGGCAGGGAGCTTGGCCCCAGTGATGAACTGGGCCGTACGTACTACCCTCTGTAGCGCCTTACGGTCAGATGCCGAGCAGTTGCCATACCAGGCGGTGATGCAACCAGGATGTTCTCGATGGTGCAGCTGTATGATAGGCAGTGCAGATAGACAGTCTGAGGTCTTTAGGATTAATATCAGAGATTAACCCTCCGTGTAAGACTCAGGGGAGCTTGTTGTCATGTAGTGTTTCTTGGTGTTTTCCAGCAGGATTAATATCAGTGTTATTATGAACAACTCATCAGATACCACAGCAGCTTTTGCCGAGGCCAACAAGCATTGTGACACACAGCCACAGGCCAGTGTGGAGTGGGTATTTCATTTGCTGAAATGTAGGATTATCATTGATAGAATTCAATCATTCTTCTCTGATCTCAGGATGTTCAATCTCAGTTTACCCCCCCAAACAGACACAGACAAACACACACAAGATCAGCTGTGGGGTTAGGGGTGTGTGTGTGTATGTCTGTACAGTGCATTCGGAAAGTATTCAGACTCATTTTGTAACGTTACGTCCTTATTCTAAATTGGATTAAATTGTTTTTTTTTCCCCTTGTCAATCTACACACAATACCCCATAATGACAAAGAAAAAACTGAAATATCACTTTTAAATAAGTATTCAGACCTTTTACAAAGGACTCTGTTGAACCACCTTTAGCAGCAGTTACATCCTCAAGTTTTCTTGTGAATGACGATACAAGCTTGGTAAACCTGTATTTGGGGAGTTTCTCCCACTCTGCAGATCCTCTCAAGCTCTGTCAGGTTGGATGGGGAGTGTTGCTGCACAGCTATGTTGAGGTCTCTCTAGAGATGTTCAATCGGGTTCAAGTTCAGGCTCTGGCTGGGCCACTCAAGGACATTGTCCAGAAGCCGTTCCTGTGTTTTCTTGGTTCTAGAAACATCTCAAGATGATCAATGGAAACAAGATGCATCTGAGTCTCATAGCAAAGGGTCTGAAATCTTGTGTAAATAAGGTATTTCTGTTTTTTATTTTTTTATATATTTGTAAACATTTCTAAAAAACTGTTTTTGCTTTGTCATTATGGGGTATTGTGTGTAGACTGCTGAGGAAACGGTTTTATTTAATCCATTTTAGAGTAAGGCTGTAACGTAACAAAATGTGGAACAAGTCGAGGGGTCTGAATACTTTCCGAAGGCACCGTATTTATTTATGTATGTAAGTACAGTACCAGGCAAAAGTTTTAGAACACCTACTCATTCAAGATTATTTATTTATTTTTACTATTTTCTACATTGTTGAATTAATAGTGAAGACATGCCAAGATTGTGCAAAGCTGTCATCAAGGCAAAGGGTGGCTACTTGGAAGAAAGTCAAATATAAAATATATTTTGATTTGTTAACACTTTTTTTGGTTACTACATGATTCCATTTGTGTTATTTCATAGTTTTGATGTCTTCACTATTATTCTACACTGTAGAAAATAGTACAAATAAAGAAAACCCCTTGAATGAGCAGGTGTGTCCTAACTTTTGACTGTACTGTATGTATGAGAGAAACAAGGGGTCAGGCGTAGGCTGTGTTGCGCTGGACCCTATAGGGGATTTAGAGTCTTATAGGAGCGGCTCAGAATCCTAAATTAAAAACTGTACTGTCTAATCTGCCAGTGTCTCACACACACACACACACACACACACACGCAAACACCCTGAAATTTGAGCACTAATCCATTATGTTGTCATGGCTCAGGGTACACACACACACTGATAAAGACACACTGATTGTGTCCAGGGCTGGATGAACGAAAGGATAGAGGGAGAGAGGAAGGGAAGGAGGAAGGAGAGGTAAGGGACACAGATTTACATTCTCATTGTCAGTTCAGAGATCAGAGACATCTAGGTCACATCATTATTACAATCTTCTGCGTGTTCATTCCCAGTTTACACAGCTTACAGAGCTATATATGTAAACACACACAAACATTTGAATGCATAATGAAACATTGTTAATAGAAAGAACACACACATTTAATAAGTCATACTTGATGGTTCTCCCCCTTTTTTTATTTTTATTTTATTTTTTATTTCACCTTTATTTAACCAGGTAGGCTAGTTGAGAACAAGTTCTCATTTACAACTGCGACCTGGCCAAGATAAAGCATAGCAGTGTGAGCAGACAACACAGAGTTACACATGGAATAAACAAATTAACAAGTCAATAACACAGTAGAAAACAAAGGGGGAGTCTATATACAATGTACAATGTGTGCAAAAGGCATGAGGAGGTAGACGAATAGTTACAATTTTGCAGATTAACACTGGAGTGATATATGATCAGATGGTCATGTACAGGTAGAGATATTATCGATGTTATGTTAGCTTTACATTGAGGCTTGCCCCAAACTGGCCCCAATACTATTTTGGGGGGTGCTGGCCTCACCCATGGAAACACAAAAGTCTGACTCATCAATCATGAATTTAAATATATTTATTGAAAATACTGGTCAGTTTTCAATTCATTAATGACATTTTTATTAATTTCCTGAATCATCTGAATATACCTATTTTGTAATGGCCCTAACTCGGGTTTAAGAAGCTGTAACCATGAGAAGTTAATACTGGAGAATACTGGGACAAGATATGTAGGCCTATACCACAGATGAAAGGGGTTATGAATATCTTTGCCTGTACTGTGGCACTGGGACAAAGGTTTGGGAAGACTGGGTGTGGAATAGACGGGGGAAGGGGAGGGAGGTAGCGATGTGCTGCCCTCTGGTGGAGAAGGACAGATCATACTAGGTTTGCATTGTTATGATTATGAAACACGCGTTTCTTTTTTTTTCTTTTTCTTTATTTAACCTTCATTTAACTAGGCAAGTTATACTTTCATTACGACACAATTATATATTCACAATGGGGAAAAATCCCTAACTTCTGCAGCAGTAAATCAATGTTTCCTTTTTACCTTAAAGTAATATATTTCCAACCGGTAGAGAGACCATCTACAACACTCAGTTGCAACAATCCTAATATAAACAGAAGATGTTCAGCGTTTTCTCTCCTGTTTACAAGTAGGGTGTGCTGTTGAGCAGCAGTTGAAGAGGTATGTGGTATTAATGTCTATGATTTGAACACCAAAACTTCA
Source organism: Oncorhynchus tshawytscha (assembly GCF_018296145.1). NCBI lineage: Eukaryota > Metazoa > Chordata > Actinopteri > Salmoniformes > Salmonidae > Oncorhynchus > Oncorhynchus tshawytscha. Next base: position 21,774,929 of record NC_056452.1, on the reverse strand, counting down.
GCCGTCATCCCTTTTGGGTTGGAAAATTAGTACAAGCAATAGATCAGTCAGAGCAGAAGTTGTGTGTTCTACAGATGAGATGAGCACTTACAAATTGAATTAACCCTTACAAATAAAGAGAGCCGTTTTGAAACTCCAGTATTTGCAACATAGTACACTCGTTTTCAGTACGGGAAAGTCCAGTTGCAGGTACGCCGAATACTGCAGCATCAATTTTTTATTTTACTCATTTATTTAACCAGGTAGGCCAGTTGAGAACAAGTTCTCATTTACAACTGTGACCTGGCCAAGATAAAGCAAAGCAGTGCGATGCAAACAACAACACAGAGTTATACATGGAATAAACAAAAGTACAATCAATAACACAATAGACAAATCTGTATACAGTGTGTGCAAATGTAGTAAGGAGGAAAGCAAAAACATAGGCCATAGAGGCGAAGTAATTACAATTTAGCAATTAACACTGGCGTGATAGATGTGTAGGTAGAAATACTGGTATGCAAAAGTGCAGATGATACACCGCTGTAGCGTGAATTTTAAGTCTTTTAACAACTTCTTCTCTGCGGTTCGGGTACCGAGCACCGTTAAAAACGCTCGGCTCCAGGTGAGGGCGTTAGATCCGCCCTCTACCTATTGCCTAGCCTTGGGGAAATGTCGACGTTTTCTGTCATTTTTCCTTTTCTACCTTTTTTCCTACTTCTAACAACTTGGTCGCTTGCAGCTAATTGTATCGACATGTCTGACTGACTGGGACGTATGTAGTGAACTTACTGCAGAGGGGAGCAACACGAGAGAGAAAAACGTTACCAAGTGGAGTATACAGAATAGAGAATGCTGGTTCAGAAAAGAGAAGAGGTTCATGGGGATTAAAAGCTAAAAACGATTTTCTAATAATATGCTTGCTCTTTCTTTCTAAATACCCAATGTCCTCTGTAATAACAGGGACCGATGGTGCGCCACCGTGGGGCTTGATGGATCAGCCCTACCACCCACTAAGCACACTGTAGAGACAGGGTGCATTTTGTGTATTAGGCTACTGTTCATTTCCCAGTATGCTGAGGCAAAGATGATTCTCATATCCCATTTTGCCTATTCGTCTGTGGTTGAGGGGTTCTTATTGAAATGCCTCTGTTAACAATAGGTCTTGTATTGTATGCACCACGGTCTGTGTCCCGTATTGTGTAGTATCATTCACTGGATGTCGATATGGACTTTCTTTATGTGTGATAATGAGACCGGAACAGTCTGCCATTAAATCTGTGTTGAAGGCTGGGAGGCAGAATATGAGAAATCACCCTGCATGAAATAACACATAAATCAATGGGAGGGGAGGGGGAGGTGGTGTATTTGTTTTATGTTGTGGTCTCACCCAAACAACCCAAGCATAAACACACATAAATATTAGTTATGTCTTTCTCATACAAACAGACACACACCTATACTTGTTGTGCTTTCAAATCGCAAACACACACAGACACATCCCTGCTGTGTGCTGTAATCTTCAGCGTGTGATTGGTGCTCTGAGCAGAGTCTTCAGTCTTCTCTGGTTACTGTTTATTATTGTGTTTCCATGGGATATTTACAACGTCATTCCGATATAAAATACCCAAACCTGAAAACCCAGCCCCCATCCAACATAACAAACAGTCACACACACACATATGCACGCACACACACAACACACATACTGATCCCTGGGACTAGGAGTGTTTAAATAATTCAAGCTTCGGGCCCTCTGAAGGAAAGGACACAAGGAGATACGGAGAGAAGATGAGGAGACAAGTAGAGGAAACTGTGTTGTTTTTAATCAGCATATTTCATATTTCAGCACGTGACATTCATGAACACCAACATAAACAAATCAGGAGGCTTGACCTCAGTGGCATGCTACAGCAGGGGACGTCCTAAATAGCCCCTTATTCCCTTGGGCACTAGATGGCTCTGGCCAAAAGTTGTGCCCTACACAGGGAATAGGATACCAAATCAGATTAGATCTGTCATGAAAGTCCCAGGTTCCGTTGAGAAGAGAGGAAGTGTTCTGCCTATAGCAGTGCTAGGTAGAGCATAAAATATAATGTCTAGACTGTACAGAGTTGCAATCGGTATAGTAATATACAATGAGCGTATTTCTATGTTGTTGACTCAGAAGTTAAGAGTTTCATGGAACTGTAGGATACATAATGATGCAGTTATCTAGTTAGTGATCCGATCCCTTTAACCATCTAGTTTGTGATCAAACCATCCCTGTAAATCCAGCCGATCTGGTTAGTTGATATCAGGTTTGATCTCTCTGACAAACCGAGGATTGCTCACAACCACCAGTCACTGACATGCAGTAGGTACTGAAGAAGAAAAAACATAATCAAGGTCACACACTCACTGGTTTTCTGTCCCAGGGGAGTTGGATCTGTACAGGTGGGAACGCCTTTATGTCTGTCTCCACGGCAACGAAGCACATCCCTTCCTGCCGAGGTGAAGGGTCAGATTCCGAAGAGTTCAGAGGTTCACCGTTTTTTAATTCTTTTTTTAAAGGGGGGCGTTGGGGAGGGCGGGGGCTGGGTGAAACTAGGATTAGGGTCTTGTATGTCGAGCTGAGCATAGGCAGGGGACAGGTATGGGAGGGAGATAGGGTCAGGGGTCAGTCGTGGATGACAATGGGTCCCCTCATCCGGAGGCTGGGGTGGGGGTGTGGAAGGGCGAGGAGCGGCCCCTGTGGTGGTGCCTGGGATGCCCTGCACAGGGTGATCTGCTCACAGGGCTGTCGACAGGCGCGCCTCAGCTGGGACCGAGACAGCAGCCGCCTGACCCTCCTGGAGAGACAGGACATGACATCAGGTGGACTGGACATGACAACAGAGGGGAACTCAACAGAACATTAGAACACTGTTAACACATTAGTCGCTCACATAGGCAGAGCGAGAAATTCAGTAAAGGGCTGTTGTTCGAGGGAGTCGATGACTGCAGCAGCAGCATCTCTCTCTCTCTCTCTCTCTCTCACTCACTCACTCACTCACTCACTCACTCACTTAGGGTTGTTTATCATTTCTCTGAACAGAAAAACATATCAATTACCTCCAGTACAACGCTGGGATTGAATTAGTGCAGGCTAATATAGACACTGTGTGTGAGAGTGTACCACAGGAGGTTGGTGGCACTTTAATTGGGGTGGATGGGCTTGTGGTAATGGCTAGAGCGGAATCAGTGGAATGGTGCTAAAATACGTCACATGGTTTCATTGTGCTTGATGCCATTCCATTCGCTCCGTTCCAGCCGTTACTATGAGCCGTCCTGCCCTCAGCAGCCTCATGTGGCGTGTACGTGCATACTGTGTTGTTTAGGCCATTGTGTTTTACCGCATCAAGAAAAGAGAGAGAGGGAGATGGAGAGAGAGAGAGAGATGGGTCCTGAGGGCTGTCCTGTGAATGACTGAGTGTTTATTATAAAGAGTGATGACTGTAATAGAGCTTCTCTGTGTGATATAATCTGTAATATTGATCACTCTGTCTAGTGAGGCAGGACCAGTCACAGAGTCATGGAAAATGTATGAGTGTGAAAGTACCTTTTGCTGAATGTATTATTTCCTAGTCTCGGAGGTCCCAGACCAGGGCAACAGCACGAGGTCTGTGGAACATGGTGGATTTTCTCTGTTACTTCGAAAACGGAGAATTTTTGGGGAGGGCGAGCTTAAAATTTGAGCAGGAATTGTGCTCAAAAATGATCTCGGTAACATGACAGAGGCGGACCCAAGGCCCGACGCAGATAGCTAGGCTAATTATAGTGGTTGTAAGCTTGTAACACTAACGTTAGCTGTCATGGCGCAAACTACTCACTTGAGAAATACACTAATTGAAAATATTATCTGCGAGCTCCATCTAGCTAGCTACCAATTTTGCGTCCGGCGGGGAAGTTTACGCCAGGGCCCTAACGCATAAGGCTCGGGACGGATTTGTACCAGTCCATTTCCCGCCTAGCCCAACCTATGCTTCTACCTGTGCAGGCATATAGGTCGGAACATTATTAATGGAGACTAATCTCTACCTGCTAAGAAACACACACACACACAGCTGTGGGAAGTAGTTTTGGGGTGACAGATTTTAAAATTTGTAGATTTTTTTGCCCGCACTACAGACACTGTAGGTCTGCTAATACAGCACTATTAAAGGCTCATTGCACTCATTTTGTGAAAATATTTACTTGGGGAAAATTGGTATTTATTATTATTTGTATGTATTTTTTCTTTTTCAGGGGGTGCACCCCTACTTCTCACAGCTATGGTCACACACCACCAGCCTGACCTCTAGCTGAGCTCTGATTGGTTCTAATAAAGAATAGAGCATCTACATCATCTGTCATTAGTGTCAGTCAGCCAAACAGATGAGATGCATTAGCATATTCTATTCCTGTGATTCTGGGAAGATGAAGTCTCCTGACACACACACACACACACACACACACATGGATGTAAGTGGATGCTCCAGTAATGCAGTAATGATATTTCCACTGAAACCTGGTCAATCTCAGACAGTTAGTCTGAAATAACCCTTCATCCTGGGAAGCCGGGGGGTGATGCGGGTGGCAATGGTTCATGGACACAGTGAGTGTGTGTATGTTTGTGTGTGAGTGCATTATCAAGTTGACTGGACTGTACGCTGCACAAGTGAGAAAACAGACTCCACAGGTAACCCAGGTCATGTGTGTGTGTGTGTGTGTGTGCGGGGTGGGGGGGCTTACCGTGAGCAGTTGTGTAACGGCTGCAGCACTGAAATGAGACAAGCAGCCAGTCACTGACAGGAAGGGAAACACACGCCGACCCACGATGCAACAGGGCACAAGAGGTCAGGGATCAGGGTCTGTATTCCCAAAAGCGTCTCAGAGTAGGAGTGATAGTGCAGGATTTTATGGAACTGATCCTGGATCAGCACTTCTATTCTGAGACACTTATTGAATACAGACCCAGGTGTTGTGCACATTAAGAGTCATTACATCATGTGAGTGTGTTTTGTATGAGATGAGATTATTTGGTTACCTGTGGAGTCCCATTCATCAGCTTGGCAGTGGCCTCAGTCTCAATCCTGTTTACAACCCTGCAGTTGTCTCCTTGTTAGTCCCCTATAAAATATGTTCAACTAACCCTTACCCTAGCAAGTTGTTGCATAGCAAATCTATATCTAAAGACTAATTGGCCCAGTTTGCTCACTCAACTCCTGATGAATCTCAACCCACAGCAGTGATCTGCTTATTAATTCAATTTCTACACGCTGATCTCTAGAATTATATTTCTGTGCTTGGTGAGTCAGGGTTGTCGAAGCTTGTTAGGACACAGCTGCTTCAGCCCAGTCAGCTGTCAGTCACAGGCATAATAAGCCATCACTCTCCAATCACACGCAAGACGGTCTCACGCATCATCAAGCCAGTTGCCAATCAAAGGCCACCCCTACCTGGTCTCCCGGGAGACAAAGAAGAAGCTGTCATCGGGGGCATCGATCAAGTTTGGGCGTCTCTTCCTAATCATGACTCCGCCCCTAGCACTGCCCCTGGTCCCCCCGCCTCCACTGCTACGGCCGTTCTGCTGGGAAGAGCCAATCACAAACAATTACTCCAGAACGAGAAAATCAAATACGAGCACCTCATGATTATCCAATAAAAAAAACTGCCATGCTTAATGATGTAATATTGTAGAGTCAACCTTAAATGTCTGTATTTGAAGTCTATGGTTGGTCTACGGGCAGATTGGTATATTGTGATGTGGTCAGCTGACATGTTAAACACCTATCCTGGCGATTTGAGATCTATCATGCGTCTGCAATGTTGTCAGGCAGGAACACCACATATTTAAAGTCCTGTGTTTAGTAAAAGAGAAACTTTTACTCACCACTGGTATCGTTGTCTGGCCTGGGTGTTCTACAGAAGGACACAGGAGACAACATGATAGAGATTAGTTGGTGTGTGTGATTGTAAGTGTGTGTTCAAGTGTGTGTGTGTGTGTGTGTACCTGGGCGTTTCTCTGGCTCGGCTCTGGTGTGGTGGTGGAAGCTGCGTTTACCCAGAAGGCCATGGGGACCGTGAGGGAGAGAAGAGAGGAGGCGGCGAGGGGGAGGGGCTTGCAGGCCAAGGGTTCGGTGAGAACGGGGGGCGTGTATCGCGGGGCGGGACTCTGGAACACATAGCATCACATGTTTGACCACCCATATTACTCAGTTGTTTTTCTATTTGTTGTCATAAGAGAACGTCATTCCTTGGAGACTACTCTTATGTCATACAAACACGTATTTGCTCCATTGTTTAGGCATTACTTGTGTTACCCAGGAACTGCAGGACGCTGGTCAGGGTGCTCCTCTGGGTGGTCCGGATTCTGGGCGGTCGCCCGACTTGCCCCTCCGACAGCCGCAACATATCTAGACCAATCACCACACAGCAGCTCTACTACTGATCAATCACCAAACAGCGCCAGTGACAGACAAAGCAGCTGTACTATGTCATTCAGTCAAGAATACGGAGAATGTTTCAGACAGAGAAAAGATATGAACATTGCTTCATCTACTGGTGCCTGTGGCATGCTGTGTAGTTGTTTTGAATTGGTGAACCTCTAATACAGAATGTATCTGAAAGCTCTGAAACTAACCCTTACCAACTAATAGTAACTGCTAATAAAACTGTAAATACCTGCAGTATGAGTTGAAAGCAGTTTGAAAGTGAAACACTGTGTAAGATGACACTGTAGGAGGTGGTTATGGGTAGATGTAGCAGCAGTGTGTTAATGACTTACTGTATGAGGTGGTTATGGGTAGATATAGCAGCAGTGTGTTAATGACTTACTGTATGAGGTGGTTATGGGTAGATGTAGCAGCAGTTAGATGATTTACTGTATGAGGTGGTTATGGGTAGATGTAGCAGCAGTGTTAGATGACTTACTGTAGGAGGTGGTTATGGGTAGATGTAGCAGCAGTGTTAGATGACTTACTGTATGAGGTGGTTATGGGTAGATGTAGCAGCAGTGTTAGATGACTTACTGTATGAGGTGGTTATGGGTAGATGTAGCAGCAGTGTTAGATGACTTACTGTATGAGGTGGTTATGGGTAGATGTAGCAGCAGTGTTAGATGACTTACTGTATGAGGTGGTTATGGGTAGATGTAGCAGCAGTTAATGACTTACTGTATGAGGTGGTTATGGGTAGATGTAGCAGCAGTGTTAGATGACTTACTGTATGAAGTGGTTATGGGTAGATGTAGCAGCAGTGTTAGACTTACTGTATGAGGTGGTTATGTGTCGATGTAGCAGCAGTGTTAGATGACTTACCGTATGAGGTGGTTATGGGTAGATGTAGCAGCAGTGTTAGATGACTTACCGTATGAGGTGGTTATGGGTAGATGTAGCAGCAGTGTTAGATGACTTACTGTATGAAGTGGTTATGGGTAGATGTAGCAGCAGTGTTAGACTTACTGTATGAGGTGGTTATGGGTAGATGTAGCAGCAGTGTTAGATGACTTACTGTATGAAGTGGTTATGGGTAGATGTAGCAGCAGTGTTAGACTTACTGTATGAGGTGGTTATGTGTCGATGTAGCAGCAGTGTTAGATGACTTACCGTATGAGGTGGTTATGGGTAGATGTAGCAGCAGAGTGTTAGATGACTTACTGTATGAGGTGGTTATGGGTAGATGTAGCAGCAGTGTTAGATGACTTACTGTATGAGGTGGTTATGGGTAGATGTAGCAGCAGTGTTAGATGACTTACTGTATGAGGTGGTTATGGGTAGATGTAGCAGCAGTGTTAGATGACTTACTGTATGAGGTGGTTATGGGTAGATGTAGCAGCAGTGTTAGATGACTTACCGTATGAGGTGGTTATGGGTAGATGTAGCAGCAGAGTGTTAGATGACTTACTGTATGAGGTGGTTATGGGTAGATGTAGCAGCAGTGTTAGATGACTTACTGTATGAGGTGGTTATGGGTAGATGTAGCAGCAGTGTTAGATGACTTACTGTATGAGGTGGTTATGGGTAGATGTAGCAGCAGTGTTAGATGACTTACTGTAGGAGGTGGTTATGTGTCGATGTAGCAGCAGAGCTCACACACTAAATATATAAGCGTAACCCTTACAACATGCACACGGTGAGGGTGTGACTGGGGTGTGATGGAAGCAGGCAGAGAAGGGTGGAGTCCATGCTGCAGTAGGGGCGGGCCTTGTCTGGTCCTCTGACCAATCGGTGAGTGTGGTGGCGTGATGACAGGTACACAGACAAATGAAGCACAAGGACTCAGAGAGGATGGTTTCAGCTGTGACTTTATTACAGTTACCACTGTCACATTCACAGAGAGAGGGATGGAGAGAGGAAGAGAGCGAGACGGAGAAAGATGAGAAGAATGGAGAGAGGAAGAGACGAAGAGAGACAAAGAGAGGGAATGGGAGAGATGAAGAGCAAGAGACAGAGATAAATACGAGGTAGGAGAAATAGAGAGAAATAGAAGTGAGTCCATAAGACTGGAACAGAGGAACATCCTGATATGGGCATGTGAGAGTGGCTTACAGGATGGAATGGGAGCACGTGTGGAGGTCGGCTTGGCAAGACAGAAACAGGAAATAAAAAAAGGAGCTTTAAACTCAGAAAGAAAAGCTGAGAATAGAAGGCTGTGGTCATTTTCATAAAGCCACTACTGCCTGAACTCACCCATCTACATTCCTCCCTCCCTCCTTGTCATCAGATGAGCTCTAATGAAACTTCTCAAATCAATCACGCCGACCACTCGTCTCTCATACACACAATTCCTTGCAGAAAAAGCACACCAAGGCTCATCAATGTAACACGCACTGTGCTGTGCAAAATAGAGCTTCTCTTAGTAAAATATGTCTCCTCCACTTCTAACTAACCTTAGCAAATATACGCTGCCATTCTGCAACTATCATCTACTCTGGCCCGGAGACGAGGGAGAGCTTCCATTATGTGTGTTTGTGTATGGGTGAGCATGTGTAGGACGTGTGTGCGGGGCATGCATGTGTACAAAAGGACCCGTTCTGAGAAATGTTTGGAGAAGAGTGTGTGTCTATATGGATTTCAAACGGCTCTAACGGCTGTTGAGTTGATATCGACAAAAACGAACCAAAAACAGACCTAGACAGACGGATGAACAGATGGTGAAACTCAAAAGTCATGAGGACCGCCAGTCTTTATTGGAAACGGGGGGGAATACAAAAAACAGAATAATAATATAATACAATATAACAAAAACAGAGAGAGAAACAGACAGAGGGTGGGAGGAGAGGGGGTGAAAGGGGGGGGCGTCAAGGTGAAGGAGGGGGCGGTGTGTGTGTGTGTCCGTGTGTGTGTGTGTGTGTGGAGGCAGAAGTTAGGAATTGAAGGAGCTCTTACACGCAGCCTTTATGGCGCCACAGTTAATGGGCACAAAGGGGCGCCGCGCAGCGCGTCGCAGTCTGATGATGTCGCGGCACATGTGGCGTGCCAGCTTGGTGAGGCGGGTTGCCTGCAGCAGGAAGGCCTGCTTTGTCTTCGTGGAGGACTTGGGGCTGCCGCTGTTACGCACCGGCACCATGTGACTGGACTGGCGGGGGCCGTGGCCGCGCGACCGAGGCTCCTAGAGGGAGAGAGTGCCAACATGAGTACCTGTTCTGCATGACGGAGAAAAACAACTGTCCTACATTATATATTTATCAGAATGTTTAGTAACATTGATTCAGCAGAATAAGCCCCTGGGGTACAGTAGTTACAGGTGAGGTCTTACGTTGGGCACAGGGCTGGGTGGGGTCTTCTCCTCGGGCCCCTCCGCTCTGCTTGGCATCTTAAGGCCACCGTACTTCTTCCAGTACATCCAGCACGACACACACAGGCGACACTGCATGTTGGGTGGCCCCCACGAGTACCACTGGGCTGATTGCGTCGCTGTACACACACACACATTCTGCATGTTAGGACTCATACACCTCATCAAAGCATAATCAATAAACATGACCAATAGCTAACAGTTGATCGATAAGTCATCCTCTTCAACACTCTGAGTGTTTAAGATGAGGGATGGAGAGCTGGATGGATGGATGAAGGTCTACTTACAGTAGCAGCTCTCGCAGGCTCGTCCTCCCCCCGCTGCATGGTAGGCTCCAGGCCCCGCCCCATTCACTGTCGCCATCTTCCCATTGGTCACTGAGATCTGGTTAGGGTTGGGCTTATTGCTGCGAAACAAGAGGGAGGTAGATACACAACCAATCTTCAACATGAATCCTCTAACGCTGAAGACACACACTGTCTATGGACATGATTGTGCACCAACACTCACACACAAACACTTAGACAGACACTCAATCAATAAAACACACACACACTTACTATGTGGGGATGTAAACCTGCTTCAGTTTGCTTTCTGCTTCTGCTGCCTTCAGTCTCTTCTGCTCAGAGAGAAAGACAGAGAGGAGGGTTAGACTACTAGCCAATAAGACCAGAGGACAGCTTGGCACTGGATGCTGCGGTGTGGCTAACAGCTAGGTTAGCTAGCTAGCTAGCAGGAGTGGGTTAGAGATACGGAGACTGACCTGCTGTACGTATCGGTCTGTTGTCTTCCACATGTAATAATACTCTATTATACTGGTCAGAGACTTCCACGGTAGCTAAAAAGAAGGAAAAGGAGAGAGATGGCATTAACGTTCATGTTTTTTATGTCTGTGTCAGGTCCCTCATGGATATTGATGAGCAGGCCGACCAGGGTTATTCTGAAACCTACTCATCAGACGCAAACACACACACAAACAAGATGGCGCCATACTGTATGGCTGCCATCTTGCGAGCTCCAACCCAACTTTGCTATTTAGTGATTATTTTAGCATTTATCCATACTTTTTTTTGCACAAAATGACTGACAAGAACGTTTGAACATCAGATCGGCAGTTACTAACCTAATTCCGGCATCAACTCAGACTCATCTGTTCGTTGTATAATTCTGACCCAATTTTCCCGGCTATCCAAGAGGAAATGCCGGTGACAAAGAAGCAGGAGTGGGGAGCCCTAGCAACATTACGGCAAAGGGAAAACCGGCCACTTCTTCCCTCCATTCTATTGGCCAATGTAGTCTCTTAATAAGATGGGTGTTCTCCGATCGCAGATTTTCTACCAACAGGACTCTAGAAACTGCAATATTCTCTGCTTTTCTGAAACGTGGCTTTCGGACAAGATAATCCCCTGTGGCTATCCAAATCAAAGTATTTCCCATTCACTGAGCAGACAGGACATTGGATTCAGGGAAGTTAAGAGGGGGAGGGGTATTCCTCTTCCTCAACAACAAATGGTGTGCTGAACTCTCGACCCATTGTTCACCCGTCTTGGAATACCTGATGGTCAAATGTCAACCTTTTACCTCACAAGAGTTTTCAGCTGTTATTGTGACTGCTGTGTGTATATATATATATATATTCCAGCTCAGGACAAGAAAAAGAAGCAGGCACTTAAACTGTACGAGGCTATAAACAAGCAGAAAACCATACACAACGGAGGCTGCTTTCCTTCTGCGTCATTAAGATATTTAGAGGTCTGCGCGGGACTGATGAATTAATCCCGCTCCCACAGCTTTTCATACCGCACCTGCTGGCTTCCTGTCAGACTCCCACCCGCCCACACCTGCTGGCTCCCTGTCAGACTCTCACCTGCTGGCTTCCTGTCCGACTCCCACCCGCCCACACCTGCTGGCTTCCTGTCTGACTCCCACCCACCCACCCACACCTGCTGGCTTCCAGTCCTACTCCCACCCGCCCACACCTGCTGGCTCCCTGTCAGACTCTCACCTGCTGGCTTCCTGTCCGACTCCCACCCGCCCACACCTGCTGGCTTCCTGTCCGACTCCCACCCACCCACCCACACCTGCTGGCTTCCAGTCCTACTCCCACCCGCCCACACCTGCTGGCTCCCTGTCAGACTCTCACCCACCCACACCTGCTGGCTTCCTGTCAGACTCTCACCCGCCCACACCTGCTGGCTTCCTGTCACCCTGACTCCCCACCCACCCACCCACACCTGCTGGCTTCCTGTCCGACTCCCACCCACCCACCCACACCTGCTGGGCTTCCCACCCGCCCACACCCTGGTCCCTGTCAGACTCCCACCCACCCACACCTGCTGGCTTCACCAGTCCGACTCCCACCCACCCACCCACACCAGCTGGCTTCCTGTCCGACTCCCACCCACCCACCCACACCTGCTGGCTTCCTGTCCGACTCCCACCCGCCCACACCTGCTGGCTTCCTGTCCGACTCCCACCCGCCTGTCCGACTCCCACCTGCCCACACCTGCTGGCTTCCTGTCCGACTCCCACCCGCCCACACCTGCTGGCTTCCTGTCCGACTCCCACCCGCCCACACCTGCTGGCTCCCTGTCAGACTCTCACCCGCCCACACCTGCTGGCTTCCTGTCCGACTCCCACCCGCCCACACCTGCTGGCTTCCTGTCCGACTCCCACCCACCTACACCTGCTGGCTTCCTTCCAGAGGACAAAAATCAGTAAACCACCTAACTGAGGAACTCAATTTAACCTTACGCAATACCCTATATGCAGTTGCACCCCTAAAAACTAAAAACATTTCTTATAAGAAACTAGCTCCCTGGTATACAGAAAATACCGAGCTCTGAAGCAAGCTTCCAGAAAATTGGAACGGAAATGACGCCACGCCAAACTGGAAGTCTTCCGACTAGCTTGGAAAGACAGTACCGTGCAGTATCGAAGAGCCCTTAATGCTGCTCGATCATCCTATTTTTCCAACTTAATTGAGGAAAATAAGAACAATCTGAAATTTATTTTTAATACGGTCGCAAAGCTAACTAAAAAGCAACATTCCCCAAGTGAGGATGGCTTTCACTTCAGCAGTAATAAATTCATGAAATTCTTTGAGGAAAAGATCATTATTATTAGAAAGCAAATTACGGACTCCTCTCTAAATCTGCGTATTCCTTCAAAGCTCAGTTGTCCTGAGTCTGCACAACTCTGCCAGGACCTAGGATCAAGAGAGACACTAAAGTGTTTTAGTACTATATCTCTTGATACAATGATGAAAATAATCATGGCCTCTAAACCTTCAAGCTGCATACTGGACCCTATTCCAACTAAACTACTGAAAGAGCTGCTTCCTGTGCTTGGCCCTCCTATGTCGAACATAATAAATGGCTCTCTATCCACCGGATGTGTACCAAACTCACTTAAAGTGGCAGTAATAAAGCCTCTCTTGAAAAAGCCAAACCTTGACCCAGAAAATATAAAAAACTAATTGCCTATTTCGAATCTTCCATTCCTCAATTTTTTTAGAAAAGGCTTTTGCGCAGCAACTCACTGCCTTCCTGAAGACAAACAATGTATACGAAATGCTTCAGTCTGGTTTTAGACCCCATCATAGCACTGAGACTGCACTTGTGAAGGTGGTAAATGACCTTTTAATGGCATCAGACCGAGGCTCTGCATCGGTCTCGTGCTCCTAGACCTTAGTGCTGCTTTTGATACCATCGATCACCACATTCTTTTGGAGAGATTGGAAACCCAAATTGGTCTACACGGACAAGTTCTGGCCTGGTTTAGATCTTATCTGTCGGAAAGATATCAGTTTGTCTCTGTGAATGGTTTGGCCTCTGACAAATCAACTGTAAATTTCGGTGTTCCTCAAGGTTCCGTTTTAGGACCACTATTGTTTTCACTATATATTTTACCTCTTGGGAATGTCATTCGAAAACATAATATTAACTTTCACTGCTATGTGGATGACACACAGCTGTACATTTCAATGAAACATGGTGAAGCCCCAAAATTGCCCTCGCTAGAAGCCTGTGTTTCAGACATAAGGAAGTGGATGGCTGCAAACTTTCTACTTTTAAACTCGGACAAAACAGAGATGCTAGGTCCCAAGAAACAAAGAGATCTTCTGTTGAATCTGACAATTAATCTTAATGGTTGTACAGTCGTCTCAAATAAAACTGTGAAAGACCTCGGCGTTACTCTGGACCCTGATCTCTCTTTTGACGAACATATCAAGACTGTTTCAAGGTCAGCTTTTTTCCATCTACGTAACATTGCAAAAATCTGAAGCTTTCTGTCCAAAAATAATGCAGAAAAATGAATCCATGCTTTTGTTACTTCAAGTTTATTGCAATGCTATACTTTCCGGCTACCCGGATAAAGCACTAAATAAACTTTAGTTAGTGCTAAATACGGCTGCTAGGATCCTGACCAGAACCAAAAAATTTGATCATATTACTCCAGTGCTAGCTTCCCTACACTGGCTTGCTGTCAAGGCAAGGGCTGATTTCAAGGTTTTACTGCTAACCTACAAAGCATTACATGGGCTTGCTCCTACCTATCTCTCTGATTTGGTCCTGCCGTACATACCTACACGTCACAAGACGCAGGCCTCCTAATTGTCCCCAGAATTTCTAAGCAAACAGCTGGAGGCAGGGCTTTCTCCTATAGAGCTCCATTTTTATGGAATGGTCTACCTACCAATGTGAGAGACGCAGACTCAGTCTCAACCTTTAAGTCTTTACTGAAGACTCATCTCTTCAGTGGGTCATATGATTGAGTGTAGTCTGGCCCAGGAGTGTGAAGGTGAACGGAAAGGCTGTGGAGCAACGAACTGCCCTTGCTGTCTCTGCCTGGCCGGTTCCCCCCTCCTCTTCTCCACTGGGTTTCTCTGCCTCTAACCCTATTACAGGGGCTGAGTCACTGGCTGACTGGTGCTCTTTCATGCCGTCCCTAGGAGGGGTGCGTCACTTGAGTGGGCTGAGTCACTGATGTGATCTTCCTGTCTGTGTTGGCGCCCACCCCTTGGGTTGTGCCGTGGAGGAGATCTTTGTGGGCTATACTCGGCCTTGTCTCAGGATGGTAAGTTGGTGGTTGAAGTTATCCCTCTAGTGGTGTGGGGGCTGTGCTGTGGCAAAGTGGGTGGGGTTATATCCTTCCTGTTTGGCCCTGTCCGGGGGTATCATCGGATGGGGCCACAGTGTCTCCTGACCCCTCCTGTCTCAGCCTCTAGTATTTATGCTGCAGTAGTTTGTGTCGGGGGGCTAGGGTCAGTTTGTTATATCTGGAGTACTTCTCCTGTTTTATCCTGTGTCCTGTGTGATATTAAGTATGCTTTCTCTAATTCTCTCTTTCTCGGAGGACCTGAGCCCTAGGACCATGCCTCAGGACTACCTGGCATGATGACTCCTTGCTGTCCCAAGTCCACCTGGCCGTGCTGCTGCTCCAGTTTCAACTGGCCGCGGCTATGGAATCCTGACCTGTTCACCGGACGTGCTACCTGTCCCAGACCTATTATTTGACCATGCTGGTCATTTATGAACATTTGAACATCTTGGCCATGTTCTGTTATAATCTCCACCCGGCACAGCCAGAAGAGGACTGGCCACCCCTCATATCCTGGTTCCTCTCTAGGTTTCGTCCTAGGTTTTGGCCTTTCTAGGGTTTTTTTCCTAGCCAACATGCTTCAACACCTGCATTGCTTGCTGTTTGGGGTTTTAGGCTGGGTTTCTGTACAGCACTTTGAGATCTCAGCTGATGTACGAAGTGCTATATAAATACATTTGATTTTGAAGGCTAAAAGAACTGGTCGTCTAGTGCGTTCGAAACAGAGAATAAAGGGGGCAGGTTTCTGGGCATGGAAGGATAGATTCAAGGCATAATGTACAGACAAGGGTATGGTAGGATGTGAGTACAGTGGAGGTAAGCCTAGGCATTGAGTGACGATGACAGAGGTTGTCTCTAGAAGCACCATTTAAGCCAGGTGCGGTCACCGCATGTGTGGGGGGTGGAACAACAGGCATATTGAGCAGGACTGGAGGCTCTACAGTGAAATAAGACAAAGATTACTAACCAAAACAGCAATAGACAAGGCATATTGACATTAGGGAGAGGCATGTGTAGCCGAGTAATCATAGGGTCCAGTGAGTAGCTCGGCGAGCTGGAGGCACGGAGATTCAGACAGCTAGCAGGCCGGGGCTAGCAGCAGGCTAGCAGATGGGCCTCGGGGACGTCGCAACGGAGTGGGCCTGTTGAAACCCCCTCGGACGGTTATGCCGGCAGACCAGTCATGATGGATCGGCAGGGCTCCGTGTCAGCAGCAAAGGGTCCAGGCCAATTGGCAAAAGAGGTATTGAAGCCCAGGAATTCTTGATAGATCTAATCGGCTAGCCGGGAGATGGGCATAGATTCGAGGCTAGCTCCAGGCTAACTGGTGCTTGCTTCGGGACAGAGAAGTTAGCCAGGAGTAGCCACTCGGATAGCAGCTAGCTAACTGCGATGATCCGGAGTAAAGGTTCAGAGCTTGCGGTAGGAATCTGGAGATATGTAGGAGGAAAGGAGTCAGATATGCTCTGGGTTGATGTTGAGCTGGGCAGGCTGGCAGGACTTGACCTGGCTGAAGCTGGCAGATGTCCCGGTTAACGGTGATGGCTAACTAGCAGTGGCTAACTGACTACTAGCTGGCTAGCTTGAACGGGGTTACGGTTCTAAAGTATAAAAAAATAGCAGATGCATATAGCATTGGGTGAATGCAGGTTGCAGGAGAGTATGTTCAGTCCGTAGATGGATTTTGTAAAATAAAAAATATATACGAAGAAAGAAATTGTATATATAGTTGAAGTCGGAAGTTTACATACACTTAGGTTGGATGCATTAAAACTTGATTTTCAACCACTCCAAAAATGTATTGTTGTTAACAAACTATAGTTTTGGCAAGTCGGTTAGGACATCTACTTTGTGCATGACAGAAGTAATTTTTCCAACAATTGTTTACAGACAGATTATTTCACTTATAATTCACTGTATCACAATTCCAGTGGGTCAGAAGTTTGCATCCACTAAGTTGACTGTGCCTTTAAACAGCTCGGAAAATTCCAGAAAATGATGTCATGGCTTTAGAAGCTTCTGATAGGCTATTTGACATCATTTGAGTCAATTGGAGGTGTACCTGTGGATGTATTTCAAGGCTTACCTTCAAACTCAGTGCCTCTTTGCTTGACATCATGGGAATTTCTAAAGAAATCAGCCAAGACCTCCACAAGGCACCAAAATTGTAGACCTCCACAAGTCTGGTTCATCCTTGGGAGCAATTTCCAAACGTTCATCTGTACAAACAATAGTATGCAAGTATAAACACCATGGGACCACGCAGCCGGCCTACTGCTCAGGAAGGAAACACGTTCTGTCTCCTAGAGATGAATGCACTTTGGTGCAAAAAGTGCAAATCAATCCCAGAACAACAGCAAAGGACCTTGTGAAGATGCTAGAGGAAACGGGTACAAAAGTATCTATATCCACATAACCTGAAAAATTTTACTTTTTGGAGAAATGTCCTCTGGTCTGATGAAACAAAAATAGAACTGTTTGACCATAATGACCATCGTTGTGTTTGGAGGAAAAAGGGGGATGCTTGCAAGCCGAAGAACACCATCCCAACCGTGAAGCACGGGGGTGGCAGCATCATGTTGTGAGGGTGCTTTGCTGCAGGAGGGACTGGTGCACTTCACAAAATAGATGGCTTCATGAGGGAGGAAAATGATGTGGATATATTGAAGCAACATCTCAAGACATCAGTTAAAGCTTGGTCACAAATGGGTCTTCCAAATGGACAATGACCCCAAGCATACTTCCAAAGTTTTGACAAAATGGCTTAAGGACAACACAGTCAAGGTATTGGAGTGGCCATCACAAAGCCCTGACCTCAAATCCTATAGAATATTTGTGGGCAGAACTGAAAAGGCGTGTGCGAGCAAGGAGGCCTATAAACCTGACTCAGTTACACCAGCTCTGTCAGGAGGGATGGGCCAAAATTCACACAACTTGTTGTGGGAAGCTTGTGGAAGGCTACCCGAAACGTTTGACCCAAGTCAAACAATTTAAAGGCAATGCTACCAAATACTAATTGAGTGCATGTAAACTTCTGACCCACTGGGAATATGATGAAAGCTGAAATGAATCGTTCTCTCTACTATTATTCTAACATTTCACATTCTTAAAATAAAGTGGTGATCCCAACTGACCTATGACAGGGAACTTTTACCTGGATTAAATGTCAGGAATTGTGAAAAACAGATTAAATGTATTTGGCTAAGGTGTATGTAAACTTCCAACTTCAACTGTACAAGGGACGGGACAAGACAATCGAAACATCCCACTGCTACGCCATCTTGGATTACCAAGTACTTGGCAGTCTGGTGAAGTACACTTCCAAGCAAGGGCTTTGGAATGGAGATGCAATATGGCAGTCGTGCCAACATATCTCATCAGCCACATTGTGGTTGAAAACATTTTTGGGAGATGTGATGGATCATTGGGGATCATTCAATATTCCCTTTTGTTGTTCAGTGAAATCCTCCCATATGAAGAGTCAACTCATTTAATTAAAGTTCAATTCGTAACTAAATAGTTTTTAACATTTCTATTGGAAGGATTTAATAATTTTCAATTATGTCTACTTATGATGAGGTAAAAGGTTTATGTTTGTCACACCCTGACCTTAGAGAGCCATTTTATTTCTCTATTTGGTTAGGTCAGGGTGTGATGTGGGGTGGGCATTCTATGTTTTGTTTTTCTAGAATTTTGTATTTCCATGTTTTGGCCGGGTATGGTTCTCAATCAGGGACAGCTGTCTATCGTTGTCTCTGATTGGGAACCATACTTAGGTAGCCCTTTTCCCTCCTTTCTTTGTGGCACATAGACCTTAAGCTTCACAGTTGTTTTGTATTGTTTATTGTTTTTGTCGGCGTCATTCTAAATAAAAGGAATATCCACCCTCACAACGCTGCGCTTTGGTCCTCTTCATTTGACAGCCGTGACAGAACTTCCCACCATCAAAAGACCAAGCAGCGTGGTAAAGAGGACTCCTGGACATGGGAGGAGATCCTGGATGGTAAAGGACCCCGGAGGCAGGCTGGGGAGTATCGCCGTCCAAGGGAGGAGATAACGGCACCGAAGGAGGAGCGGTGGCGATATGAGGAGGCACGTCAGCGGAGCAGGAACGAGAGGCAGCCACCCCAAAAATTTGGTGGGGGGCACACGGGGAGTTTAGCTGAGTCAGGTTGGAGACCTGAGCCAACTCCCCGTGCTTACCGTAGCGAGCATCGTACTGGTCAGACACCGTGTTATGCGGTGAAGCGCACAGTGTATCCAGTGCGCGTTCACAGCCCGGTGCGCTACATCCCAGCTCCCCGCATCTGCCGGGCTAGGGTGAGCATCCAGCCAGGACGGATGGTGCCGGCTCAGCGCTCCTGTTCTCCAGTGCGTCTCTTCGGCCCAGGATATCCTGCGCTGGCTCTGCGCACTGTGTCTCCGGTACGTCTGCACTGCCCAGTGCGGACAAAGCCTCCTGTATGTCGCCCCAGCCTGGTGAGTCCTGTGCCTGCTCCCAGAGCCAGGCCTCCTGTGTGTCTCTCCACTCCAGTGATGATCCATGGCACGAAGCCTCCAGTGATGATCCATGGCCCGAAGCCTCCAGTGATGATCCATCCAGTGATGATCCACGAAGCCTCCAGTGATGATCCATGTGAAGCCTCCAGTGATGATCCATGTCAAGACGCCTCCAGTGATGATCCATGGCACGAAGCCTCCAGTGATGATCCATGGCACGAAGCCTCCAGTGATGATCCATGTCACGAAGCCTCCAGTGATGATCCATGGCAAGATGGCGCCTCCAGTGATGATCCATGGCACGAAGCCTCCAGTGATGATCCATGGCAAGAAGCCTCCAGTGGTGATCCATGGCACGAAGCCTCCAGTGGTGATCCATGGCAAGAAGCCTCCAGTGGTGATCCATGGCACGAAGCCTCCAGCGACGGCCTCCAGTCCGGAGCCCCCAGCGAAGGCCTCCAGTCCGGAGCCCCCAGCGAGGGTGCCCAGTCTGGGGCCCGCAACGAGGGTGTCCAGTCTGGGGCCCGCAACGAGGGTGTCCAGTCGGGGGCCCGCAACGAGGGTCCCCACACCAGAGGCGCCACCAAAGCGGGGTGAGCCAGAGGTGGAGCTGGGTCTACGTCCCGCACCAGAGCCGCCACCGCGGATAGATACCCACCCGGAAACTTCCCTATAGGTTCAGGTTTTGCGGCCGGAGTCCGCACCTTTGGGGTGGGGGGGGTTACTGTCACACCCTGACCTTAGAGAGATGTTTTATTTCTCTATTTGGTTAGGTCAGGGTGTGATGTGGGGTGGGCATTCTGTTTTGTTTTTCTATGATTTTGTATTTCTATGTTTTGGCCGGGTATGGTTCTCAATCAGGGACAGCTGTCTATCGTTGTCTCTGATTGGGAACCATACTTAGGTAGCCCTTTTCCCTCCTTTCAGTGTGGGTAGTTAACTTTGTTTGTGGCACTATAGCCCTGGAAGCTTCACGATTGTTTTGTATTGTTTCTTGTTTTTGTCAGCATCATCCTAAATAAAAGGAATATGTGCGCTCACCACGCTGCGCTTTGGTCCTCTTCATTCCACGGCCGTGACAATGTTTAGGTCTCCATATGATATGGTAAATATATCCTATGCAAAATACATTTAAATGGTATTAATATTAATTTGCATGTATTTCTGTTAAATCCCATATATTCCCGTTAATTCCCATGGAAAGTTTCCACCTCTGAATATTCCCCAAAATGTGCAACCCTACCTCTGCCACACTGACCCTCAACACATGGGCCCCACAGGGGTGTGTGCTTAGTCTCCTCAGGTACTCCCGGTTCACCCACGACTGCATGGCCATGCACGACTCAAACATCAACATCAAGTTTGCTGACGACACGACGGTGGTAGGCCTGATCACCGGCGACGATGAGACAGCCTACAGGAAGGTCAGTGACCTGGCAGTGTGTACATATCGTAAGAGTGGGGGTGTTCACCACCAGTGTCCCAAAAAAAAATCCCAATCTGGCTCTAATACCATCATGGCCACCTAATCATCCCCAGCTTCCAATTAGCTCATTTGTCCCCCCTTCTCTCCCCTTTAACTATACCCCAGGTTGTTGCTGTAAAATGAGAATGTATTCTCAGTCAACTTACCTGGTAAAATAAGGATTAAAAAAATAAAGTGTGGTGCCAATACATCAACGTCTCCCTCAACGTCAGCAAGACATATCTGATCATCGACTACAAGAAACGGGGAGCAAGCACGCCCCCTGTCCACATCAACGGGGCTGCAGTGGAGCGGGTCAATAAGCTTCAAGTTCCTCTGTGTCCAAATCACTAAGGCAGCGTTTCCCAAACTCGGTCCTCGGGACCCCAAGGGGAGCACATTTAGTGTTT
Organism: Oncorhynchus tshawytscha; assembly: GCF_018296145.1. Classification (NCBI taxonomy): domain Eukaryota; kingdom Metazoa; phylum Chordata; class Actinopteri; order Salmoniformes; family Salmonidae; genus Oncorhynchus; species Oncorhynchus tshawytscha. The sequence continues at coordinate 21,753,674 of NC_056452.1, read as the reverse complement.
TGCCCTAACACGACACATTGATTAAAAAGATCAAACCTTTCTTGAATAGTTGATTTGAATCATATGTGTAGCGCTAGGTCAGAAACCAAAACACCGCTTGGGGTCCCGAGGATCGAGTTTGGGAAACTCTGCACTAAGGACTTCAAATGGTACACATACACACAAACAGTCAAAGACCCTCAGGAGGTTGAAAAGATCTGGCATGGGCCCTCTAATCCTCAAAAGGTTCTACAGCAGAGGGTGGTGCAGACAGCCCAGTACACCACTGGGGCCGAGCTCCCTGCCATCCAGGAACTCTATACCAGGCGATGTGAAAGGAAAGCCCGGAAAATCGTTAAAGACTCCAGCCACCCAAGCCATAGACTATTCTCTCTGTTTCCGCACGGCAGTACCAGAGCAACAAGTCTGACACCAACAGGCTCCTGAACAGCTTCCAAGCTTTAAGACTGCTAAATAGCTAACAGAATGGCTACATGGACTATGTGAGTTGACCCTTGATTTTATTTCTCTTTCTCTCCATCACTCCAGTATCCCTGTCCCCTTACCCCTATACATATCTAACTCTATCACTCCAGTATCCCTGTCCCCTTACCCCTATACATATCTACCTCTATCACTCCAGTATACCTGTCCCCTTACCCCTATACATATCTACCTCTATCACTCCAGTATCCCTGTCCCCTTACCCCTATACATATCTACCTCCATCACTCCAGTATACCTGTCACCTTACCCCTATACACATCTACCTCCATCACTCCAGTATCCCTGTCACCTTACCCCTATACACATCTACCTCCATCACTCCAGTATCCCTGTCACCTTACCCCTATACACATCTACCTCCATCACTCCAGTATACCTGTCACCTTACCCCTATACATATCTACCTCCATCACTCCAGTATCCCTGTCCCCTTACCCCTATACATATCTACCTCCATCACTCCAGTATCCCTGTCCCCTTACCCCTATACATATCTACCTCCATCACTCCAGTATCCCTGTCACCTTACCCCTATACATATCTACCTCCATCACTCCAGTATCCGTGCACTCTGTAAATAAGGTATTGGAACTGACCCTGTATATAGTACCTTTACCCCTCTACATTGTTAATATGGTACTGAACTGACCCTGTATATAGTACCTTTACCCCTCTACATTGTTAATATGGTACTGAACTGACCCTCTACATTGTTAATATAGTACCTTTACCTTTACCCCTCTACATTGTTAATATGGTACTGAACTGACCCCCCATTGTTAATATGGTACTGAACTGACCCTGTATATAGTACCTTTACCCCTCTACATTGTTAATATGGTACTGAACTGACCCTGTATATAGTACCTTTACCCCTCTACATTGTTAATATGGTACTGAACTGACCCTGTATATAGTACCTTTACCCCTCTACATTGTTAATATGGTACTGAACTGACCCTGTATATAGTACCTTTACCCCTCTACATTGTTAATATGGTACTGAACTGACCCTGTATAAAGCTCCTTACTTTCTCCTGTGTTTTTTGTTCTACCATACTTTAGTATTTTATAGTCCTAATGGTATTGGTTACTGCATTGTTGGGAACAAGCAAGCAACAAAGGCATTTCACTGTACATGTGCGCGTGACATTAAAAACAATGTACACACACACTGAGACTGTGACTTACGAAGTCTTGTCTTATGTCGTTGAAGTCCTTTCCGTATTTCTCCAGAGCCTCCTCAAACATGGCTGCCTCCGAGGCGCTCCACTCCTCCATCTCGTCCCGACACAGCACCGGCCCACCGGACGGCACCAACACACTCAACGCACTGGACAGGTCGTAACCATGACGATGCAGCGTGTCCATCGCGTGGAACTACACACGGGGACACACGCAGGCAGATAGAAAGTTAGAGGAGTTTACATCCTTAGACGAAAAGTCAGACTCGGGACAATACAAAAGTGTGTGTGTGTGTGTCTCACCAGTGTGATGTCTCGTGAGGCGGCGGCTGCACTCGCATGTAGACTGGGCTGTCTGACCGAACTGCTACAGTCCAGCGCCCTGGCAAACGTCCCCACCGCCCTACAAGCACACAGTTTTAATGTCAGGGCTAGAGATCAAGGGTCTTCGGTACGGAACACGAACCGTGAGGTCAGGGATAAGAGGTTAAAGGTCGTACCGTGCCACCACCAGGAACTGGTCTATCTGTTTGCTGGAGAGAGGACAGTCAGGATCCCATAGCTTCTCTTCTAGCTTTGATTGGTCACGTTCATCTGAGTCACCTATGAAGAGATACAGTCAGTCAGAGGGGGTGGGGGGGGTTGTGTGTGTGTGTGTGTGGTGTGCCTACCCTCCTGTAGCATGTCAGGTACGTCAGCCTGAAAGCGTGGTCCCACTCTGATCTCTCCTTTATCAGCCAACAGTGTCTTCTGGGTAGGGTCGTAGACCAGCGAGTAGAAGAACATATCCTATGGAAAACACATGTTTTTACAATACACACACACACACACACAAAGCTGACACATGAGAATGGTATGGGAGGCATTTTATTGGCAGGTGTGGACCTATCAACACCTACACACGACCCCTCTTACCTCTTTGTCCAGGTAGGAGAGAACAGCTTCCGTCTCATTCAACAATGCCACACTACACTTCCCCCTAAAAGAGAGAGACGGGGTGGTGAGCACTGTTGTCTGTGGTACACGGTTTAATGGCTGGGTGAGTGTGCATCCTGGGGTACTGCCTGTTACAGCAGGGGGGATTGTGTGTGTGTGTGTGTGTGTATGTGTGGGGGGGGCACAATGACTGTATAACCGTGTCACCGACGGTTATGGATGAAGACAGTCATGAAAATAAAATGATCAGTTCCATTATTATGAGCCGTCCTCCCCTCAGCAGCAACCACTGATAAAGTGCATTCAAAAAGTATTCACACCCCTTGACATTTTCCACATTTTGTTACGTTACAGCATTATTCTACAATTGATCAAATTGTTTTTCTTCGTTATCAATCTACACACAACACTCCATAATGACAAAGAAAAAACTGGTTATCAATTTTTGTCAATTTATATTTAATAAAAACATAAATATCACATAAGTATTCAGACTGTTGACTCAGTACTTTGTTGAAGCATTTTTGGCAGCGATTACAGCCTCGAGTCTTCTTGGGTATGACACTACAAGCTTGGCACACCTGCATTTGGTAAGTTTCTCCCATTCTTCTCTGCAGATCCTCTCAAGCTGTCAGGTTGGATGGGGAGTGATGTTATTTTCATGTCTCTCCAGAGATGGTCGATCGGGGTCAAGTCCGGGCTCTGGCTGGGCCACTCAAGGACATTGAGACCTGTCCCGAAGCCACTCCTGCGTTGTCTTGGCTGTGTGCATAGGGTTATTGTTCTGTTGGAAGGTGAACCTGCATCCCACTCTACGGTCCTGAACGCTATGGAGAAGGTTTTCATCATGGATCTCTCTGTACTTTGTTCTGTTCATCATTCCCTTGATCCTGACTAGTCTCCCAGTCCCTGCCGTTGAAACACATCCCCACAGCATGATCCAGCTACCACCATGCTTCACCGTAGGGATGGTCCCAGATTTCCTCCAGACGTGACGCTTAGCATTCATGGCAAAGAGTTCAATCTTGGTTTCATCAGACCAGCTAATCTTGTTTCTCATGGTCTGAGAGTCTTTAGGTGCCTTTTGGCAAACTCCAAGCGGGCTGTCATGTGCCTTTTACTGAGGAGTGGCTTCTGTCTGGCGATTCTGCCATAAAAGGCCTGATTGGTGGAGCGCTGCAGAGGTTGTCCTCCTTCTGGAAGGTTCTCCCATCTCCACAGAGGAATTCTAGAGCTCTGTCAGAGTGACCATCGGGTTCTTGGTCACCGCCCTTCTCCCCCGATTGCTCAGTTTGGCCGGGGCGGCCAGCTCTGGGAAGAGTCTTGGGGGTTCCAAACTTCTTCCATTTAAGGATGATGGAGGCCACTGTGTTCTTGGGGACCTTCAATGCTGCAGACATGTTTTGTTACCCTTCAGCAGATCTGTGCCTAAAAACAATCCTGTCTCGGAGCTCTACATACAATTCCTTCAACTTTCTGGCTTGGTTTTTGCTCTGACATGCACTGTCAACTGTGGGACCTTATATTAGACAGGTGTGTGCCTTTCCAAATCATGTCCAATCAATTGAATTTACCACAGGTGGATTCCAATCAAGTTGTAGAAACAGCTCAAGGATGATCAATGGAAACAGGATGCCCCTGAGATCAATTTCTAGTACATGTAGTCAGGAGCAGAGTAGAGGAGATATGTGCGTCTTTTAAACATGTATTCCTTTAATAGGGAAACTGACACATTCGTTTGCGATATCACAACAACAAAGAAGTCACTTGACACGCGCGACTGAAGAGCACAAAATGTACAGCCTTTTTTTGGGGGGGGGACCATGCTGACGTCTCCTCAGCTCAGCAACAAAAACAATGGTGGTGGGGCGGCCGTGGCCGTGTTTTCCACCTACTGCGGGTTCAATCTTTAAATATATATATACACATATACACACACAGAGCCCGACATAGGGAATAGTGTGTGATTTCAGATTTGCACCATATACAGTTGAAGTCGAAAGTTTACATACACCTTAGCCAAATACATTTAAACTCAGTTTTTCACAATTCCTGACATTTAATCCTCGTACAAATTCCCTATTTTAGATCCGTTAGGATCACCACTTTATTTTAACAATGTAAAATGTCTGAATAATAGTAGAGAATGATTTATTTCAGCTTTTATTTCTTTCATCACATTCCCAATGGGTCAGAAGTTTACATGCACTCAATTAGTATTTGTAGCATTGCCTTTAAATTGGTTAACTTGGGTCAAACGTTTTGGGTAGCCTTCCACAAGCTTCCCACAATAAGTTGGGTGAATTTTGGCCTATTCCTCCTGACAGAGCTGGTGTAACTGAGTCAGGTTTGTAGGCCTCCTTGCTCACACACATTTTCAGTTCTGCCCACAAATTTTCTATAGGATTGAGGTCAGGGCTTTGTGATGGCCACTCCAATACCTTGACTGTGATGTCCTGAAGCCATTTTGCCAAAACTTTGGAAGTATGCTTGGGGTCATTGCCCATTTGAAAGACCCATTTGCAACCAAGCTTTTAACTTCCTGACTGATGTCTTGAGATGTTGCTTCAATATATCCACATAATTTTCCTTCCTCATGAAGCCATCTATTTTGTGAAGTGCACCAATCCCTCCTGCAGCAAACACCCCCACAACACGATGCTACCACCCCCGTGCTTCACGGTTGGGATGGTGTTCTTCGGCTTGCAAACCTCCCCCTTTTTCCTCCAAACATAATGATGGTCAAACAGTTCTATTTTTGTTTCATCGGGCCAGAGGACATTTCTCCAAAAAGTACATTTTTTTTGTCCCCATGTGCAGTTGCAAACCGTAGTCTGGCTTTTTTATGGTGGTTTTGGAGCAGAGGCTTCTTCCTTCCTGAGCGACCTTTCAGGTTATGTCAATATAGGACTCGTTTTACTGTGGATATAGATACTTTTGTACTTGTTTCCTCCAGCATCTTCACAAGGTCCTTTGCTGTTGTTCTGGGATTGATTTTCACTTTTCGCACCAAAGTACATTCATCTCTAGGAGACCGAGCGCATCTCCTTCCTGAGCGGCTGCATAGTCTCATGGTGTTTATACTTGCGTACTATTGTTTGTGCAGATGAATGCGGTACCTTCAGAGGCACTCGCATATCTGAGCAAACTTATTGCAGGTGCATGTCAATAGTTGAACAAGATGAATGAAAAAGGAAACCGCACACTGCTCTAGATAGTATCACTGATCTTTAATAAGGTTACATATCGGCCTTGCGGCCTTCGTCAGAGCTTTTGAGGGCATAAGCTCTGACGAAGGCCGATACGTAAGCTTATTAAAGATCAGTGATACTATCTAGAGCAGTGTGCGGTTTCCTTTTTCATTCGCCTTCAGGCGTTTGGAAATTGCTCCCAAGGATGAACCAGACTTGTGGAGGTCTACAATTGTTTTTCTGAGGTCTTGGCTGATATCTTTTGATTTTCCCATGATGTCAAGCAAAGATGCACTGAGTTTGAAGGTAGGCCTTGAAATAAATCCACAGGTACACCGCCAATTGACTCAAATGATGTCAATTAGCCTATTAGAAGCTTCTAAAGCCATGACATCATTTTCTGGAATTTTCCAAGCTGTTTAAAGGCACAGTCAACTTAGTGTATGTAAACTGCTGACCCACTGGAATTGTGATACAGTGAATTATAAGTTAACTAATCTGTCTGTAAACAATTGTTGGAAAAATTACTTATGTCATGCACAAAGTAGATGTCCTCACTGACTTTCCAAAACAATAGTTTGTTAACAACAAGAAATTTGTGGTGTGATTGAAAAACGAGTTTTAATGAATCCGACCAAAGTGTATGTAAACTTCCGACTTCAACTATATATATATTTTGTTTGTTTGCTATTCGAACGGATATTAAGATGCCTGTGGTTATTTGGCTGACCAATTGCAGTCATCCAAAATTCCATGACCGTCATGTCCCTAGCGTGTGTGTGTGTGTGTGTGTAAATGAGTGAGAGTACCTGATGTGTGTGGCTGGTAGACTCTCATATTGGCGCGAGAGGAACAGTTCTCTGTGGCGTAACTGGTGCTCCTGTTTGTCTGTCAGGTCCGCCTCCGACGGACTCTCTTTCTCCTCCTCTAGGTCCTCTGTATGTTCACACACACACACACACACACACACACACAAAACATGACTGTCTGAGCCTTCACCCGTTATATGGATCAGGAAACTCTACAGACATTCAGCTACCCCCTACTGTTACACTGATACACAAAAGCACACATATGGACGGACAGACTGACGCACGCACACCCACACAGGGCCACCTACGTGCGTGTTTGTCAGCCAACTGTATGAGGCTGTGTGAGATGTCTCTCCTTCTGTAGAAACACACCACCTTGGCCTCCACATTGCCACTGGCCGTCTGAAGAGAGAGAGGAGAGAGGTTAACACTAATTCATCACATAAATACAACTCAAATTTATGACTAGCTGTTTATGGGAGGGGGAAAGAGAGTTCCAACACTTTAAAAAACAGCGTCTTGAATTGCATTTAGAGAGAGAGGCAGGGAAATACAATGACTAACTAACAAGAAGACCAACATTTTAATTTCCCATGAGACTTTTCTCCCTGACCTAATAGCCATGACACTGACTGATAGATACATTGAAAGATTGTGGATGTAACTGGGCAAGCAGATGTTTTGTCTCCTCTGAGATAAAACATGTTGACGGAAGGGCATGGAGGAAGAGAGGAAAGAGGGAAGGAGGTACGGATGACAGAGGGAAGGAGGTACGGATGACAGAGGGAAGGAGGTACGGATGACAGAGGGAAGGAGGTACGGATGAAGAGGGAAGGAGGTACGGATGACAGAGGGAAGGAGGTACGGATGAAGAGGGAAGGAGGTACGGATGACAGAGGGAAGGAGGTACGGATGAAAGAGGGAAGGAGGTACGGATGAAAGAGGGAAGGAGGTACGGATGATACGGATGACAGAGGGAAGGAGGTACGGATGACAGAGGGAAGGAGGTACGGATGAAGAGGGAAGGAGGTACGGATGACAGAGGGAAGGAGGTACGGATGACAGAGGGAAGGAGGTACGGATGACAGAGGGAAGGAGGTACGGATGAAGGGAAGGGTACGGATGACAGAGGAAGGAGGTACGGATGAAAGAGGGAAGGAGGTACGGATGAAAGAGGGAAGGAGGTACGGATGACAGAGGGAAGGAGGTACGGATGACAGAGGGAAGGAGGTACGGATGACGGAGGTACGGATGACAGAGGGAAGGAGGTACGGATGACAGAGGAAAGGAGGTACGGATGACAGAGGGAAGGAGGTACGGATGAAGAGGGAAGGAGGTACGGATGACAGAGGGAAGGAGGTACGGATGACAGAGGGAAGGAGGTACGGATGACAGAGGGAAGGAGGTACGGATGACAGAGGGAAGGAGGTACGGATGAAGAGGACAGAGGGTGGTACTGAGGGAGAGAGAGGGGGTTGGAGGAGGTGTGCCCATTCTCACCTTCTGGTTGCCATGGAAATGACAGTTAGGCAGGTAACATCTGTCGCTAAGCATCATATTACACACACAATCTCACACTCACACACACTAGCGCAGGACAGGAAAAGTCACAGGACAGACAGGCAGCTATTTCGCCGTCAGGCACATCAGCCAGAGTACTTTAATTACCTACACACAAACACACACACACACACCCCAGGGTGGGCAGTACCTTGTTTAGTTCTTCTATCCGGCGGATCAGGTAAGGGTTGCTGGAGGAATTCTCAATGAATACATAGTCTGGAAGAGAATACAATAACATCACATTGACACACTGCCTGCCACCTTACTGTATAACCACTCCAGCTTCTGGGTGTGCAGGCTTTTATTCCAGCCCTGTTCTAACACCTAATTCAACAACAGGGGAGAACAACCCAATGGGGCTTGAACCAGTGACCCTGCAGTTAGCGGGCCAGGCCACTGCATCATGGTTGTGACATAAAAGATCCAAAACCCTTGGCAGAGGCTGCAGTCGTCAAATAAAGGGAGACAGGGGACATACAGTCAAACACAAACTCTTTCTGAAAGTTGTTGGTTCTGTTCACATTTGAACAAGTCAATCAGGTCTGTGTGGCACACCTACCTGATAGCCTTTACCTATAGAAGCATATCAACCGTCATCAAATAGGTTTGCTACGTTACTGGACACACACAGGGCAAGTTCCAGGCATAAATGGTCCAATAGCCAGATTACACATTAACAGAGTAGCTATAATATCATAGCTATAATATTATATATCATAGCTGATTGAGTCATTTTCAACCTCTCCTTGTCCCAGTCTGTAATCCCAGAGTCTTAAAATGACTACTATCATTCCTGTTCCTAAGAACTCTAAGGGTTCATGCCACAATGACTATCATCACTCCTGTTCCTAAGAACTCTAAGGGTTCATACCACAATGACTATCATCACTCCTGTTCCTAAGAACTCTAAGGGTTCATGCCACAATGACTATCATCACTCCTGTTCCTAAGAACTCTAAGGGTTCATACCACAATGACTATCATCACTCCTGTTCCTAAGAACTCTAAGGGTTCATGCCACAATGACTATCACCCTGTAGCTCTCACATCTGTAATCATGAAGTGCTTTGAGAGGCTGGTTATGGCAAACATCCACTCTGTCATCCCAGACACCCTAGACCCACTCCAATGTGCATACAGCTTCAACAGATCCATAGACGATGCAAACTCAATTGAACTCCACAGTGCCCTCACCCACTAGATAAGAGGAATACTTATGTGAGAACGCTGTTCATTGACTACAGCTCAGCGGTCAACACCATTGTCCCCTCCAAGATCGTCACCAAGCTCTGGACCCTGGAACGGAACACCTCCCCCTCTGCAACTGGATCCTGGACTTCCTGACCCAGGTGGTGAGGGTAGGCAAAATCCCCTCTGCCACGCTGACCCTCAACACAGGGGCCCACAGGGGTGTGTGCTTAGTCCCCTCCTGTACTCCCTGTTCACCCACGACTGCATGGCAACGCACGACTCCATCACCATCATCAAGTTTGCTGACGACACAACGGTGGTAGGCCTGATCACCGGCGACAATGACAGTCTAAAGGGTGTAGGTCAGTGACAACAAACTCTCCCTCAACGTCAGTAAGACCAAGGAGCTGATCGTGGACAAGATACAACAAGGGGTGGAGGGGGTGAGCACGCCCCCATCCACATCGACGGGGCTGCAGTGGAGTGGACCGAGAGCCTTAAGTTCCTTGGTGTCCAAATCACTAAGGACTCAAAATGGTCCACTCACACAGTTGTGAAGAAGGCACAAAAGTGCCTTTTCTGACTCAGGAAGTTGAAAGGGTTTGGCATGGACCCTCAAATCCTCAAAATGTGTTACAGCTGCATCACTGCTTGGTTTGGCAACAGCATCGCTCCCTGTCATCCAGGACCTCTATAACAGCAGTACCAGTGCATCAAGTCTGGCACCAACAGGCTCCTGAACAGCTTCTATCCCCAAGCCACAAGACTTCTAAATAGCTAACAGAATGGCTACACAGACTGAGTTGCACTTACAGGAGTCTACACACACACACACACACACACACACACACACACACACTGACACTTCCAACAACCACGTAATATGCACACATTTATACTGACTCTATACACACGCACATACAATCACAATTTACGCTGCTGTTACTCTGTTTATTATATATATATATATATAATACCTACTCCCCTTTCCCCTATACATACAGTACCTTCAGAAAGTATTCATACCCCTTGATTTATTCCACATTTTGTGTTACCATCTGCACACAATATCCCATAATGACAAAGTGAAAACATGTTCAGAAATTTTTTTTGCTTACTGAATTGAAAATGAAATACCAAATTTACATAAGTCACACCGGTGACTTAATACTAAAATCACCTTTGGCAGCGATTACAGTTGTGAGTCTTTCTGGGTACGTCTAAGAGTTTTGCACACCTGGATTGTACAATATTTGCACAATTCTTCAAGCTCTGTCAAGTTGGTTGGTGATCATTGTTCGACAACTATTTTCAAGTCTTGCCATAGGTTTTCACAACAGTTTAAGTCAAAACTGTACCTAGGCCACTCAGGAACATTCAATGTCATCTTGGTAAGCAACACCAGTGTATATTTGGCCTTGTGTTTTAGGTTATTGTCCTGCTGAAAGGTGTAATAATCTCCCAGTGTCTGGTGGAACGCAGACTGAACAACGTTTTGTTCTAGGATTTTGCCTGTGCTTAGCTCCATTAGATTCATTTTTTATCCTGAAAAACTCTGCAGTCCTTACAGATTACAAGCATACCATTACATGATGCAGCCAACCATATGCTTGAAAATACAGAGAGTGGTACTCAGTATTGTGTGTATTGAATTTTCCCAAAACATATAACTTTGTATTCTGGACAAAAAGTAAATTGTTTTGCCGCATTTTTGCAGTATTACTTTAGTTCCTTGTTTCAAACAGGATGCATGTTTTTGAATATTTTTATTTTGTCAATTAGGTTAAAATTGTGGAGTAACTACAATGTTGTTGATCCATCTTCAGTTTTCTCCTTTCACAGCCATTAACCTCTCTGTGAGTAAGGCTAGTTTCCTGAATTTCCGCCTGTCTGACGTGCCCAAAGTAAACTGCCTGTTACTCAGGCCCAGGAGCTAGGGTATGCATATAATTGGTAGAAAGGGTAAAAAAACTACTGAAGTTTCCAAAACAGTTAAAATAATGTCTGTGAGTATAACAGAACTGATATGGCAGGCGAAAACTCGAGGAAAATCGATCCAGATGTTATTTATTTATTTAGGTCTGAATGACTTCCACTGCAATGCTATTGAACGATCTCATTTCCACCTCTCAGATTGCAGTTCCTATGGCTTCCAGTAGATGTCAGTCTTTATACAAGGTTTTAGGCTTGTTTTTTTTTAATTAAAATGTATTTGTAGTCTTTCCAATTTGAGCGCCAGGGCAAAAGTTGTCTTTTTGCGCAAGTGAACGTGGGCGCGCTCTTCGTTCTTTTCCTTTGCTATTGAACATAGAAATCTCCATCTGAAATATGATCATTTATTTAGATATTAGACAACCTGCAGATTAATAAAAAAACATTGTTTGACTCGTTTGGATGAACTTTGCTGGTAACTTTTTGGAACCCTTTGTACGCATGTTGAAGGACTGGATTATTGAATTCAATGACGCCAACTAAACGGCATTTTGGGGATATAAAGAAGGACTTTATCGAACAAAACCACCATTCATTGTGTAGCTGGGACCCTTGGGATTGCAAACAGAGGAAGATCTTCAAAAGTAAGTGATTTATTTGATCGCTATTTGTTATTTCATGACGCCTGTGCTGGTTTGGAAAATATGCTAATGTTAGGCGCTGTCCTCAGACAATCGAATGCTAGGCTTTCGCCGTAAAGCCTTTTTTTAAAAATCTGGCAACGCTGTTTGATTACCAAGATTCTACGCTAAAGAATCATGTATGACACTTGTATTTTCATGAATGTTTAATATTACGATTTTGTATTTTGAATTTGGCGCACTCCGATTTCACCGGATGTTGTCAAATTTGATCCCGCTAGCAGGATCGCCGCTTTAAGATTAAACTCTGTAACTGGTTTAAAGTCACCTTTGGCCTCATGGTGAAATCACTGAGCAGTTTCCTTCCTCTCCAGCAACTGAGTTAGGATGGATGCCGGTATCTTCGTAGTAACTGGGTGTATTGCTCAAAGGGATATTCAATGTATTTTTCTTCTTTCTAACAATAGTTGTCTATCTTTGTGAGACATTGGAAAACCTCCCTGTTCTTTGTGGTTGAAATGCATTACTCGACTGAGGGACCTTACAGATAATTGTATGTATGTGTGGGGTACAGAGATGATGTAGTCATTCAAAAATCATGTTCAAACCTATTACTGCACACAAGAGTGTCCATTAAATTAATTATGTGACTTGTTCAGCAAATGTTTACTCCTAAACTTATTTAGACTTTCCATAACAAAGGGGTTGACATGACAACTTTAAACGGCAGGGTGTTGGACTAGTAACTGGAAGGTTGCAAGTTTGAATCCCCGAGGTGACAAGGTACACATCTGTCGTTCTGCCCCTGAACAGGCAGTTAACCCCCTGTTCCTAGACCGTCATTGAAAATAAGAATTTGTTCTTAACTAACTTGACTAGTTAAATAAAAGGTAAAAATAAATTTAAAAACTGGATACAATGCAAACACACAGTGACATCCGGTGGAAAACATAGCCCTAAATAACTCTGAAAAAGATAACAATTGATCAGACATCCACGTGACGTACATTCCGATACTCTGTAGCCGATAAGAAAAAAAAGCATCGTTACATTGTTTCCAGATCGTCCTTTCACCCAGCAGTGTTTTACGTTATTATACATGCAAGATACTATCCTTTACCGTTGCCTTTGTTGCCCAGGGCAGATGCTCTGGGATCATTATCATAAACAGTAGCTAATGGGACACGATATGTTCATGTCACGTCGATACAAAGTGATTGTCGTAGCAAATTAGGAGAGCATCTTCGCTAACCTTAACCTCAGTCTCCTAACCGGGTACAAAAAAAAAGTAACTTCTGTATCGAAGTGGCGTGACAATAGTGTTTCCCCACTGGCTCGTCTCGCAAACGTGAAAGACTAGTTCACGTGACGCCATGAGACAATGTCGGAATCGAATGGCATCAACAGCTAGTTAGCTAGACGAGAAAAAACAGCTAGCTAGGTGGATAACCTGGGAAACTGCATAGCTAGCTACCTGGAGCTGAGTATCAGCAAAACTACAAGAAACAGATGCATGGGCCATTCCCCTCACGATATCAAACAAAGCATTATTAGCTGGCTATAGCGGTTAAGATAATCCATTGAATTGGCAACAAAGCATGCACTTCTAGTCAGTTGACTCGTTAGCTTGCTGTTAGCTAGCACAATAAGGAGCCGTATTACATGGGTGCGTGCCAAAAAGGAGCCAAATACAAAGGCACCTCTTCCTAACAATAATCATAAAGACAATCCAACGTGCACTCAACAAATCATGCAATGCATGTCTGTGCATGTGTATATTAAATGGGATATTACGTGAAAATAAGAGTACATTAAGCTAAAGTAGAAAATAGTCATGTTTATGGTGTAACATGCTAGCTAATGGCTAGCTGGCTGACTGACTGGTATGGCCACGATAGTCGCGAGGCCTGACCCATTAGATTCCCAAATATTTGGAAATCCATGCATTTCTCCTGTAAATGACTGCACACGTTTGCCTGCCAATTATAATAATTTACACTATATCTATATCTGAGAAAATAACACATTCGCCGACATAGAGAGAAAATTAGCATGTTTCGACTTCATCAAAAACCCTATGTGACATACCTCCGACCCGGTACATGTTGGCGGCCATTTCTGCCCTCCCGGTGTGTAAAAACACAAACCATAAACTAACCGAAAATGTTATCAATAAATAAAGCGATCAGTTGTTAAAGTCCTGTTATCGGTTTAAAAAAAAAAAACGTTGAAGTTAGAAAGTGAGTTTGTGGGGGGGTTGAGCGGGAGATTTTGGTGCGGTGCCCCCTATCTGTCTACCTTCTCACAGTACAATACAGTAGTACTGGGCGCGCACACACAGAGAGAGAGAGAGACACACACACACACACAACCAAAAGACTCCGATCAACCCGAAACCATAGGCTTCTAGTGACGGTCCCGGAGGAGAGAGGGGGAGGGAACCAGCAGTTTATATATACACTAGGTGACACATAGGGGGTGCTGTGCTGAAGCCACCGTGTCTCCATCTTGGCACTCCTCACCGTTGTAAAATATATTAGAAGCTATAGAATTGTATTAATTAATGTCTACATTCGTTTTTGCCATACGTATTCTATTACGGACACCTTAAAGGTGCAATATGCAGAAATATCTCCGCCATTTCCTGGATGCTAAAATTCAAATAGTTTGCCTAATTTCAGTTTATGTGACAAAACAAGCAGTGTGTAGGGAATTATTGTACCATCTAAACCGCCTTGTAATGTATTTCCCATAACCAAAAATATTGTTTTTTTCAGCTGTTTGAAGCTCGTGTACAAAACCGAGAGTAGAAGATGCAAAAACTAAACATAAGAACGGGAAGCATAGAAATAGCACAGAGAACAGATCTATTGATTCTTAGACTTGCTTTTAATCAGAATGAAAGATCTATAACTCACATCTCTATGTGAATTTGGTCGGCTTCCCAAAAAGTTAGATATTGTGGCATTAATGCATACTATTAAATTATTTAAGTGAGCTTTAAATAAAAACACAAGAATACATATTTTCCTTAGAGTATACTTTTTTGTGATTGCTAATGTTACTGGCCCCACTACAAAAAAAAAAAAACTTAAATACATGTAATTTTGTCCCTGAAAGATTTGGTTGAAATACTGTAGAATTCCATTATTTCTATAGAGGACTGCCCCTACTGGGGAGTGCCATTATGGCCGACCTGTGGTTTCAAAGCCTCTTGATGGCCAAAACATAGAATCAGTAATCCAGGGTTTATATACATCATTTGAGAGAACTAGCCTAGGCCTACTGTGACGTGACACACACACACACACACACACACAAACACACACAAGCACACACACGCGCACACACACACACACACACACACATCACTAAGTAATTTGAGCTTTGTTACCGCATGCTGCGTCACCTTATAGCCTATTCTGCAGTTCCAGGTTATTCTATAGATTTCTTATATGTTGCTTTACTGCACTAGGCTACACAACAGTATGATACTGTATAACCTGAATATAGTAGATTACCATAGAATGCATATATTTGTTTTATAGCACACTGTAAGACCTTTTGTAATTTCAACAGTAAATCACTGTCGAATGCACTGTAAAAAAAATGCAAATGTGTTTTACAGTATTAATTATGGTGGTGCATTGTTGGAAAATGTGTGCAGGGAAAGAGTTTCTGTCTCTTTAACATATTTTAAGGTGTGTCTTGTAAAGTTGCAGCTGTGAATGAGACTGCTGCACCCCCACGGAATGCAGTAACATACTGTATTTTAGGAATTCTACAAACCTTGTCCTGAAACTCTACATTAACTTACTGGACAATTGCTGCCAGACATGTACTGAAATTCCAAATACAATATCATAATGCATTTCTGGAGTGCCAAAAACCTTTTGAACACTAATTAGTGCATGGTTTTGTTGTTTCTTAGTCATCAACATATTTTGAGGCTTGCCTTGCACATGAC
Source organism: Oncorhynchus tshawytscha (assembly GCF_018296145.1). Lineage (NCBI taxonomy): Eukaryota > Metazoa > Chordata > Actinopteri > Salmoniformes > Salmonidae > Oncorhynchus > Oncorhynchus tshawytscha. Next base: position 21,737,771 of record NC_056452.1, on the reverse strand, counting down.
TATATATATTTTAACCTTTATTTTACTAGGCAAGTCAGTTAAGAACAAATTCTTATTTTCAATTACAGCCTAGGAACAGTGGGTTAACCGCCTGTTCAGGAGCAGAACGACAGATTTGTACCTTGTCAGCTCAGGGGTTTGAACTTGCAACCTTCCGGTTACTAGTCCAATGCTCTAACCACTAGGCTACCCTGCTACCCCTATTGCACCCATTTGTGAGATTCCTGTACCAATTTATGTGATAAGTGTTGGTAGTTCCCTAGCTATTAAATGGAAATAGGGAACAGAGTGGTAGTGGGTCTTAAATCTTTTAATGGTTGAATATTTACCCATGTCCAGTTGAGCTGTTTTGCCCTTCAATCAGGGCCAGTTTGGAAGTCTTTGTTTATGCTTCTAAAGAGTGCAAGTGTTCCTTAATATCCTGTAATATGTGAATGCCTAGAGCTAACCTGTTTGCTCTAATGCCTTGTAATTACAGTATAATACTGTGGAAATAATTTTCTTACGAGTGAATAGCCACTTTGCCTGTATCGTACTGTGTTTCGTTGCTCTGGCATCAAGTTACCGTGAGTATCTCAGTAATGTATTGGCACTATCCAGAGATAGTCAGAGATAGTCAGAGATATATCATAAGACATCTTGTTTTAATTACAATTATTTTGGAGGGAGATTTAGACTAACTACAACAACATTTTCAGTAACGTTACAGAAAAGTTTTACTTGCTATCAATATGATATGTGTTTTTTATCAACCTTGGTTGAATGCACTGACAGCACCTGCTAAATGACAAAAATGTAAATGCAAAAATAAAAATGTGCAAAAAACACTGGGTCATATGTCGCTGCATGGATAATTCCAGTAATATAAATGTAAATTAGATTACAGTAACATTTTAGGCGACATAAAATAGATTACCGTAAAATGGATTACAGTAGCTGTACTGTAAAATAAATTACAGTAACTTAATGGCCAATTTCTGCCAGTAAGTTGCTGTACTTTTTACAGGAAATGTTTTACAGTGTATATCTGGTGAAAACATTCATATTCACAACAGTTCTAGCTAACATAGTCCATAACTTGCATTAACAGAAACATTTATTTTAAACTATAGGTTGTCACTGCCAAGTTATCCTTTCCAATGTAATTCGTACTCTTTGGGTCCGAATGTCTGTCTGTCTGTCTGTCTGTCTGTCTCTGAGTCTGTGTGTGGGCGTGAAGTATATGCAATAAGCTGTTCATAAACGGCCCTATTTCATGTTCTGATCGCCTCTCGTTGGCAGCTCTATCCCAGACGTGTTACCATGGTGCGCAATGTTTATCTAGCGTGTGTGTGTGTGTGTGTGTGTGTGTGTGTGTGTGTGTGTGTGTGTGTGCGTGCGTACATGTGTGTTGAGAAAGGGGGAGATTTGTGACATCACAGAGAGGGAGAGAGGTGGTGGAAAGCGAGTGGTTGGTGCAGACGGAGAAGAGAGAGGAGAGGAGCAGTTTCCATCCCGCTCTGGGCGCAACCTCATCCATCAATCCATGGGAGCAGAGACATTACCCTTTCCTCTATAGTGGAGATCAGTCTGAGTCCATCTCCTGTGCGTAAAACACCGAGGACAGCCTGGAGTCAAGAAGTGCGCCAGGACGGATCCGGAGAACCCGGGTCTATACCGACGGCAGAGGAAGTTTCTGCTCTGCCTGATTGTTATCTCCAGAGTGATTTAGTCATTTGGTTTGCTTGACTTTTGATCTCCGTGGTTGGAGAGGAGATGGGACACCATCAGACCTGAGGACATTTCTGGATTGTGTGTACGGTTAGGCTACCGTGGACCGGAGAGAGAGATGAAGTTCGGTAAGAAGAGCGTCTGTGTATTGAACGTGGGGGGTACCCGGTACGCATTCCCTGGCGAGGTGATCCGTGATTTCCCACTTCAGCGCGTGAGCCGCCTGCACGCCTGTGTCACGGAGAAGGAAGTCCTCGAGGTCTGCGACGACTACGACCAGGATAGCAATGAATTCTTCTTCGACCGGCACGCGCAAGCCTTTGTCTTCATTATGCTCTACTTGCGCTCCGGAAAGCTCCGATTCGTCCCGGGAGTGTGCGCGCTCTCCTTTTACAGCGAAATGCTGTACTGGGGGCTTGGGAGCGCGCATCTGGAGTTCTGTTGCCAGCGGAGACTAGACGACACCGGTTACTCCGAAGAGGACCTGATTATGCGCGCGGAGGACAACGAGTCCCGGAGCGAGGTGGAGGTGGAGAAAGGTGTGTGTGTGTGTGTGTGTGTGTTGTCAGAGGTGTCATGCACTCATTATTTTAGAGGGGGCACAAAGACATGAGGATTGGGTGGGGAGGGGGGGGTTGCATTTCTCAAACACCTGCAATCTAGTGTATGTTCTAATTCTATATAATAAAACAAATGTATGCTTTTCTGCATAGGTTATCTAAGCATACTTCTGTACCTGTTCAATTGTTATTTTACTTAATTATGCACATTGATTCATTAAGAACTTTTATGCCTTATGGAGTTTAGTACAACTACCACACTGGTATATAGTGTCATAACCCAATAATTAAATACATTGTAGTCAATTGTGTATCTATTTATTGTCATTTGAGTTTTGAAAAGAACAATCTAAATGGCTGTCAATCTTTGCATGCAGGCATCTAACGATGAATTTCACTGTAGAAAATGTCTATGAATTCATAGGCAGTGATTTTAATTCGCTGTCTGAATTTCCAACTTCATAAAATTGCTAGGTGGCTAGTATTACAGAGAAACAACAAAACATTTGCATTTTATTTATTCATCAGGAAGGAGTTAATGGCTACATATACTGAAAAAATATATAAACGCAATGAGGAAGAATTTCAACAATTTTACTGAGTACAGTTCATATAAGGAAATCAGTCAATTGAAATAAATTAATTTGGCCCAAATCTATGGATTTCACATGACTGGGCAGGGGCTCAGCCATGGGTGGGCCTGGGAGGGCATAGGCCCACCCACTTGGGAGCCAGGCCAAGCAAAAATTTGAATTTGTTTTTACCCACAAAAGGGCTGGTCTCAGACGATCCTGCAGATGGAGAAGCCGGATGTCGAGGTCCTGGGCTGGCGTGGTTACACATGGTCTGCGGTTGTGAGGCTTGTTGGACGTACTGCCAAATTCCCCCCAAAAATGTTGGTGGAGGCTTATGGTAGAGAAATTAACATTACATTATCTGGCAACAGCTCTGGTGGACATTCCTGTAGTCAGTATGCCAATTGCCAGTGGTGGAAAAAGTACACAATTGTCATACTTGAGAAAAAGTAAAGATACCTTAATAGAAAATGACTCAAATAAAAGTAGAGGTCACCCATTAAAATACTACTTGAGTCAAAGTCTTAAAGCATTTGGTCTTAAATATACACAAGTATCAAAAGTAAATATAACTGCTAAAATATACTTAAGTATCAAAAGTGAATGTACGAATTATTTAAAATTCAACATATTATTTATTTGATTTATTTAACCTTTATATTAAGCAAACCAGACGGCACAATTTTCCTGTTTTTATTTATTTAGGGATAGCAAGAGGCACGCTCCAACACTCAGACATAATTTACAAACGAAGCATGGGTTTAGTGAGTCCACTAGATCAGAGGCAGTAGGGATGACCAGGGATGATCTCTTGATAAATCTGTGAATTAGGCCATTTTCCTGTCCTGCTAAGCATTCAAAATGTAACAAGTACTTTTGGGTGTCAGGGAAAACATCATTTTCTTTAGGAATGTAGTGAGGTAAAAGTAAAAGTTGTCAAAAATATAGATAGTAAAGTGCAGATACTACAAAAAACTACTTAATTAAGTAGTACTTTCAAGTATTTTTACATAAGTACTTTACACCACTGCCAATTGCACGCTCCCTCAGAACTTCAGACATCTGTGGCATTGTGTTGTGACAAAACTGCACATTTTAGAGTGGCCTTTTATTGTCCCCAGCATATGGTGCACTTGTGTTATGATCATGCTATTGAATCAGCTTTTTGATATGCCACACCTGTCAGGTGGGTGGATGGTCTTGGCAAAGGAGAAATGCTCACGAACAGGGATGTAAACTCATTTGTGCACTACATTTGAGAGAAATTATCTTTGTGAGCGAATGGAACATTTTGGGGATCTTTTACTTCAGCTCATGAAACACGAGACCAACACTTTACATATTGTGTTTATATTTTTGCTCAGTATAGCTTGATCAATACGGCACACACTAGAGTAGTGTCCTGCCTAGGCATCTCTTTGCTCCTTGCACCTTGGAAAGAACCACTGACTAGGGAGAATGGGGGGGGTACTCTTTGCCTGGTCCAGTCAGTGTGCCCCCTCCACCAAACACCACTGACAGAATAAAAAATAAATAAAAAATAATGCTAAAAGATGGGCTTAAAATGTTTAGTAATCAATTAAACGTCTGAAAAATAAACAAATAGGACAAATCTGAGTTGCCAAGTGCCTTTGTGCCCCCTATGGGTGTTGGGAGCCCCATCTCAAATGCTAGTTAGATAGATAGACGCCACTGTCTGTGTCTGTGTGTAGGCCTTTGAGTGTGATATGTTTGACACATGTAATACAGACCTGTGTGTGTGTGTGTGTGTGTGTGTGTGTGTGTGTGTGTGTGTGTGTAGGATCAGGGTGGCTAGAGTGGATGCGTCGGACCTTTGAGGAACCGGGGTCATCGGTGGCGGCTCAACTCCTCGCTTTGCTGTCCGTCATCTTCGTCATCGTCTCCATGGTGATGCTGTGTATGAGCACGCTGCCAGATTGGAACACGGCAAAACACAACACAGTGGAAGAGCACAGGTACACACACTCACAAAAGTGCACGCACGCAAGCAGGGGTCATTGAATTTCAGTCGAACCGGGGTGTTCGTGTGTGTGATGATTGTGGGCTTCTCGGTAAGATGGATCGGTGACAACAAGCAGCCGGATGCTGCACAGCAGACAGCCATGGGCTTTAATTTAAAACATTCATTATCCGCACACACATCACCTGGCTGCAAATCAATAAGCAATCAGACGTAGCTACAACAACAGGACATGTTTTGGCTGGTTAACTCTAACAGTCCTATTGTCTTCTCTGTGTCTCTCCTTTCCCTCTCTGTGTTTCTCTTTATATACCTCCTTCTTCTTACAGGATTGTGGAGGCGGTGTGTATCGGTTGGTTCACAGCGGAGTGTGTGGTGCGTTTCCTCGTGGCTAAGGTGTGTTATCTTCTTGGTTCCACACACTAAAATATAATTGTTCCTCAAGGGTTCTTTGGTAAGGGTGAGGGTTCCTTTTGGAACCATAATGTCTCGAAGAACACTTGGAACTCTTCAATGGTTCTTTACGGTTCACAAAATGGTTCTTTGCTCTTTTAGTGCTAATTAAAATGTAGGGCGGCTCATTCAAATATTTTGGGGTGTGATTTACGTACAGCTCCTTTTTGTGCAACAATGAGTGAGAGTGTCATTCCAGTTTATCTAGTGTCATTACATATTATATATGACTGTGGCTAGTGATTGTGTCTTGTGAAAGACTCGTGTATGGCCTTGTGTAATTTGAGAACAGTTAACTAAATCAGTCAGTGGTTCCCAATTTTCTCCTCAGGAACCCCCAGCTGTTCCAGAGGTAGTTCACTAGATTCAACTTGTCAATTAACACAATAATAACACCCATGGAATTTTAACAATATAATATGGCTGACCAGAATTAAAAACCCTGTATTGTTCTACAAAAGGATCTACAAAGAACCTTTCAGATTGAGAAAGTTTTTTTATAGAAACATTCTCCATAAAAGCTCTCGAAAGACCATAAAAAAATATTCTATATAGCCCCCAAAAAGCTGATACTTTTCCTTCTTTTTTTATTACATACATTTTCTAACCCAAAAATCTAAATCTAATCCAGGACAAGCTGGTCTTCCTGTGTCGGCCGCTGAACCTGATTGACGTGGCGGCCATCACACCTTACTACGTTTCCATGGTGATGCCAGGCGGAGCAGGGGGATTGTCAGGCGTCGCCGGGGTAACCCTGAGGGTTCTGAGGATGATGCGTGTGTTCTGGCTGGTGAAGCTGGCCAGACACTTCCTGGGACTGCAGACTCTGGGGATGACGCTACGCCGCTGTCGTCACGAGATGGCCACCCTCGCCATTTTCCTTACCGTTGCCACGGCAATATACAGCGCATTGGCTCAGCTGCTGGAGCATGGCCTCGACCCTGACCACCGTAACCTTGATGACCGCAGTAACAGAGGAGGAGACTATGCCAGCATCCCAGCTGCCGCATGGTGGGCTGTCATCTCCATGACGACCGTTGGTTACGGTGACGTTTACCCGGTAACGGTTGGTGGGCGCATGCTGGGCGGGCTGTGTGTGGTCAGTGGCATCGTTCTTCTGGCATTGCCAATCACCTTCATCTACCACAGCTTTGTTCAGTGTTACAACGAACTGAAGCTCCGCTCCGCTAGGTACACACACACACACACACACTGAATATACAGACAGACAGACAGACAGACAGACAGACACACACACACACACACACACACACACACACACACACACACACATACCCTCTCATATTCTACAGCTTTGCCCAGCTGCCTAGTTGAACTGACCCCTTTGGCCCCTCCCCCTGAACATGGAACTTTAATGAACTAATAGACTTTTGGACGTCCCTCGTGTCTCCACCAATCCTGTGCCGCCATCTGGAAGCAGGGCAGATGACAGAAGACACACAAAGACCATAAGTCCATGTTTGCATCATATCTCCATGGAAACTACTTTCGCAGAGACAGCTTTTCCCATTTGTGTAGGTTTCAGTCTGAAATAAAAAAAGAGAGAGACAAAGAGAGGATGAGATGGCCTGACAGAGATGAAAGAAACAGACAAAGACAGTCGGCATGAGCTCAGCATAAAAGATCAACAGAGACTGTGTGCGTGTTTGTGTGTGTGAATGCATGTGTGAATTTCTATTGATTTTCTCTTAGCAAACTACAAAGTGACAAATGATGTGTTTCTGGTCTCTATGGGCAACAGGTTCCTCAACTAGTTCAGTTACTATATGACTGTCAATCATAGCTGTGACGCTACTGCTCACTCGCACACACACACACATACACACACACACACACACACACACACACACACACACACACACACACACAGCTACAGAATTGTTAACGGGATATGTGATGCTCCCTACCCGTTACAGATTGGCTAATGGAAAGCCTCACAAATAATTTTTCAATTAACCTGTTCTTGGAGATACTATAAGGAAGATACTTTTTTGTTCTCGATTCAGTAAAAAATGTATCTTAGAAATGTCCGTGCCCAGTTTCAAGTGGTTCTCCAGAGAATATTCAGAAAGAAAGTAAATCCACTTTTTGTATCGAGTGAGAAATGCCTCTTGCATCTTTGTTTTGGTCGCAATGTGTGATTTGCTGATCTACTTTTTTAAAAAGTATTTATTTATTTCACCAGGTAGGCCAGTTGAGAACAGGTTCTCATTTACAACTACACATGGCCGCGTCGCATTAAAAACAACGATTTCTTGCAAAGATGTTGGGAAATGCAAGATGTCTGGCTGCTAAAATGGTGAGGGAACTCCTCACTCGGTGCAAAACATGAACTTAATATCTTTCTGAATATTCTCTGGTAAGAACAGGTTAGTTGAAAAATTCCTTGCGAGGCTTTCCATTAGCCAATCTGTAACGGGTATGGGGCATCACATATCCCATGAACAATTGTGTAGCTACATAAACCATAGTTTCAGACTGGACACAGGTATGCAGATGATTGGCTGCCTGTGCCTGTGAGTCGCTGTGATTCTGAGAGGAGAAATATGTGAACCAAACACACACACACTCCCTCTCATCCCCCTGTTCATCCCTCTCTCGCTTCCTCTCATCCGTATCCATGCCCCCCCCACCCCTCAACCCTTATGTAGCTGCACTGTTATTAGGGCTTTATGATTGCAATTACAAATGCTTATAAGTTGAACACTCATTAAATCATCCAACTTTATTGGCAAGCAATTTACAGTTGAAGAACATTCTTTGTTTTTGATAGGAAGCATATCTAGGTGCACTTATTTATATCCCAATGTTTAATTGACAGTTAGCCTAATAAACAAATTATAAACCTTTATAAAGATAATCTCATTGTGAGGTTTTACCCTGTGTTCTTTGGTACTGTCACAGTTCCTTCCAGCAATTGAATGCCCTTTAAACGTTTGAAAAAAATATAGATTTCCTAAAACTTAATAGAAAACAATTTTCCCATCTCAAGAGGTAAAAAAGAAAGAAAATAAATATGATAGTAAGTGTCTATTAAGTGCCAAATAAAGTAACAGTGTTGACTATAACAGGGTTGACTGTAACAGGGTTGACTGTAACAGGGTTGACTGAAATAGGGCTGACTGTAACAGGGTTGACTATAACAGGGTTGACTGTAACAGGGTTGACTATAACAGGGTTGACTGTAACAGGGTTGACTGTAATAGGGTTGACTGGAATAGAGTTGACTGTAACAGGATTGACTGGAATAGGGCTGACTATAACAGGGTTGACTGTAACAGGGTTGACTGGAATAGGGTGGTCTGTAACAGGGTTGACTGGGGTAGGGCTGACTATAACAGGGTTGACTGGAATAGGGTTGACTGTAACAGGGTTGACTGTAACAGGGCTGACTATAACAGGGTTGACTGTAATAGGGTTGACTGTAACATGGTTGACTGTAATAGGGCTGACTATAACAGGGTTGACTGTAAAAGGGTTGACTGGTCTAGGGCTGACTGTAACAGGGTTGACTGGACTGGACTAGGGCTGACTGTAACAGGGTTGACTGTAACAGGGTTGACTGGAATAGGGTGGACTGTAACAGGGTTGACTGGGGTAGGGCTGACTATAACAGTGTTGACTGGAACAGGGTTGACTGTAACAGGGTTGACTGGCATAGGGCTGACTATAACAGGGTTGACTGTAATAGGGTTGACTGGAATAGAGTTGACTGTAACAGGATTGACTGGAATAGGGCTGACTATAACAGGGTTGACTGTAACAGGGTTGACTGGAATAGGGTGGTCTGTAACAGGGTTGACTGGAATAGGGCTGACTATAATAGGCTTGACTGGAATAGGGTTGACTGTAACAGGGTTGACTGTAACAGGGCTGACTATAACAGGGTTGACTGTAATAGGGTTGACTGTAACATGGTTGACTGTAATAGGGCTGACTATAACAGGGTTGACTGTAAAAGGGTTGACTGGACTAGGGCTGACTGTAACAGGGTTGACTGTAACAGGGTTGACTGGATAGGGTTGACTGTAAAAGGGTTGACTGAAATAGGGCTGACTGTAACAGGGTTGACTGTAGCAGGGTTGACTGGAATAGGGTGGACTGTAACAGGGTTGACTGGGGTAGGGCTGACTATAACAGTGTTGACTGGAACAGGGTTGACTGTAACAGGGTTGACTGGCATAGGGCTGACTATAACAGGGTTGACTGTAATAGGGTTGACTGTAACAGGGTTGACTGTAGCAGGGTTGACCGGAATAGGGCTGACTATAACAAGGTTGACTGGGATAGGGTTAACTGTAACAGGGTTGACTGTAACAGGGCTGACTATAACAGGGTTGACTGTAATAGGGTTGACTGTAACAGGGTTGACTGTAATAGGGCTGACTATAACAGGGTTGACTGTAACAGGGTTGACTGTAACAGGGTTGACTGGAATAGGGTTGACTATAACAGGGTTGACTGTAAAAGGGTTGACTGGAGTAGGGCTGACTGTAACAGGGTTGACTGTAGCAGGGTTGACTGGAATAGGGCTGACTATAACAGGGTTGACTGTAACAGGGTTGACTGGAATAGGGTTGACTATAACAGGGTTGACTGTAACAGGGTTGACTGGAATAGGGCTGACTGTAACAGGGTTGACTGTAACAGGGTTGACTGGAATAGGGTTGACTGTAACAGGGTTGACTGGAATAGGGTTGACTGTAACAGGGTTGACTGTAGCAGGGTTGACTGGAATAGGGTTGACTGTAACAGGGTTGACTGTAACAGGGTTGACTGGAATAGGGCTGACTATAACAGGGTTGACTGTAATAGGGTTGACTGTAACAGGGTTGATTGTAACAGGGTTGACAATTTCCTCTTAAATCAGCCACAATGCCCCTTGTGACAAAGGGAATATACGTGTGTTGTGTGCAACAGGGTGTGGCAATTGAATGCAAGCTTCACTATTTTTTTATATATTTTTTACATTGTTAAAACATTTATAGCCTCTCTATCAATGGGTAACAGAGTTGACGTGTTATGCTCGACGCACTCAGTTTTCCACCACAAAACACCAGAAAATGCCCCCAAACAGTAGAACCAGCTCACCTGCTTTTAAACTATGATTTGGCTTTTAGATGTTCAATGTTAATTTTGGAAAAATATTTAAAAAGGAATAGTTTCACCATATTAAATCGAGAGTTCAGTTCACATAACAGGGCTGCCCTTGAAATAAAGGAACAGATGTAGCCTGATGTGAATCAGTAAATTACATAAAATAAAAAATCATCTTCAGAAATGACTTTCTCAAAGCAACAAAATAACTAGGGCTTTACAATGACGGTGATAACTAGCAGAAATATTGGGGTTATGTGAGTTGAAATCTTCCTAGGAGTCACAGAGGGTGCACAAAGGGAATTCTGCATTTTGGCACTTTAGCAAGTCTTTATTCATATAACAAATCTGATTTATTTCATTCTCGATGTCGTCTATATTAAAGAGCACTTCATTTAATATAACTATAGGCTTTTTAAATGTAATATTGGTGCACAATTTCTACTTAAAATATCAAAGGGACGCAATACTCTTTGGGATTGTGGTTAGGCCATAGGGTGAACATAGCTGCTGCATTTCTGAACGGGCAGTTCAGAGACACCTCAGTGCGTCACTTTCCGTCGACGCTGCCTCGGGAAAGACCCCTTTCGCCGGGTGTTTTTGTCGAGGGAAGCTGTGTGTTTTGTAACAGTAACTACTCGCCATCTGACCTGTCCTTCATCTGGCATCATGACATACTACAAGTTCAGCGGTTTCAGCCAGAGGTTGACAGGGTCGGCACCGGCCACCGCCTACAGTCCGCAGGTAAGCCCGGGAGTGCCCTAGTCGGACAGTGAGAGGCTGGCTACCTGGCGTTAGTGACCTTCATTAACTAACGGTGCTGCGATGGCTGACAGAACAGCGTATCCGAGAGGCCCGAGCCTAAACGTGAAAAATGTATTTCTTTGAGTTGTGTTAATGGGGATATGAATATGAATACTTTTTAATCTTGACAATGGCTTGTGTAACTAGTTAGCGTCCCTCCTGTCCTCACTGAGTTGACAAGCACCTGGTTTCTTTACTTGTCAAAAGGTGCTTCAACGGAGTTGTCCTAACTTGTTTTGGTGTTGAGATAAAACTGTGTGTTCTGTTCCAGGGTCTGAGGTCTGGTTTGCCAGCAGAGCCTCCCACCATGACGTTTGCTACACCCACCAAGATGGTGTCAGAGTCAGGGGCCATGGTGGAATACCTAGGGGTGAACAAGGTGCCATACTTCCAGAGACTGTTCCAGGTACACACACTCACTCCTCTCACACTCCCTCTTTCTCTATCCTCTGAACCTTTCCCCTTCAGGAGACTGAAAATATTTGGTATGGGTTCCCAGATCCTCAAAAGGATAATTATACAGCTGCACCATCGAGAGCATCCTGACTGGTTGCATCACCGCCTGGTGTGGCATCTGACCGTAAGGCGCTACAGAGGGTAGTGCGAACGGCCCAGTACATCACTGGTTCCAAGCTTCCTGCCATCCAGGACCTATATAATAGGCAGTGTCAGAGGAAAACACATTCAATTGTCAGAGACTCCAGTCACCCAAGTTATAGACCATTTTCTCTGCTACCGCACGGCAAGAGGTACCGGAGCACCAAGTATAGGACCAAAAGGCTCCTTAACAGCTTCTACCCCCAAGCCATAAGACTGCCACCGGACAATTTACATTGACCCCCCCCTTCCTTTTTGTACCCTGCTGCTACTCGCTGTTTATTATCTACGCATAGTCACTTAACCCCCACCTACATGTACAAATTACCTCAACTAGCCTGTACCCCCACACACTGACTCGGTACCGGCACCCCCTCGTTAATGTTATTCTAATTGTGTTACTATTTGTTATTAGTTTTTATTTTAGTCTACTTGGTAAATATTTTCTTAACTCTTCTTGAACTGCACTGTTGGTTAAGGGCTTGTAAGTAAAGCATTTCGTAGTAAAGTCTACACTTGTTGTATTCAGCGCATGTGACAAATAAAGTTTGATTTGAAGCCCAAATCATACAGGGCGGTGTCCATCAACGACGTGAAGTTGTGTGTAGCAAGCATTCATTCGCATACGCTGCATAACGTAAGTCAGCCATAATAAACAGTTGTATTCTCTCTGGAAATCGGAGTTCCTGGAGTTTCAGGCATAGCCCACCTAGGCTAAATGCCTATGATGGAAATCAACACTCATATGCTGCCATTGTTTTTTGTTGTTATACAGGTAGCCTATTTCTACTGATAAACCCTAGCCTACAGCCCAATATATTTTCAACTACAACTTTAGCATAGTATCTTCTAATTCTTTTCTACAAATGACCCACTCAATATCTAGACCTGATTCAATTCATTTGAAAGAAGGCCCTCCCCAAACATGCACTTAATTTGAACTTCATCAATCGAATTGGCTGTAAGCTACAATGGTGATAGCCTATTGACAATAAATGACTTTGACAATAAATTACATCGATAACGTGATGTGTAATTGCGAAACACAATCCAGTTGATAAATGTATAGAATTTCGTTGCATTCATGCATTGTTACACCGTTTAATATAAGCACTATCCTATACATAATGTTGGCACTGGCAGTCAAACTTAGCAATACTAAGTAGACACTTTTTAACTACACATGTCACAATTCAATGTTACAGTGCACGAACAGTCTATTTTCGGGCAATTTATCGGCTAATTTGACCAGCATTACTCCGCATAGACGCAAGGAAAAAGAAACGTTCTTTCTAATTTGACACGCTATATGTTCGTGACGCCATTGACGCTCGCAGACATCTGTTTTCACTCCCCTGTATTCTATTTCCAGCTGAGCATGCTCGTTCACGCACGTAAAAGAAAACTCTGCCTGTGTGATTTGTGCTTAACAGTCCTCTTTCTCTGTCCCTGCCTCAGACGTCAGATGGCGTTCCAGTCCATCTGAAGAGAGGTGTCCCTGACCGACTGTTGTACCGCACCACCATGGCCCTGACAGTAGGAGGAGCACTTTACTGCCTCGTGGCCCTCTACATCGCTGCACAACCCAGGAAAACGACCTAAACCCAGTCCAGCCCTATATCCCCAGCCAAGTTCACCAGGTGTCTTTTCAGAAGGGCCCAACATTACAGAAGTGTTCAGATTCTTTATAATATTCTGAAAGTTTCACCTCACTGATGACACCCCTGGCTTGGCCCAGGATCAACTAACCCGACACCTATCACATCATCCACGGCTCGAGGACTGAAACTATACAGAGCAATTATGTTGATAATGAGGAGGAACAAAAATATGAATGTAATTATATGAGAAAGTGTGATGTCTGTCTGTCACATTTGTATAAAAATAAGTTGATAAATGTGATAAAAACAGTTAAATACCCAGTGATCCTCTGTCCTTTATTGGCATGGTTCCCAAAGCAGCCAACTGTGTCTCATCTGCTCCGAGGCACAGATCTGGGGACGGGTACCAAAAGAATTCTGCAGCATTGAAGGTCCCCAAGAACACAGTGGCCTCCATCATTCTTAAATGGAAGAAGTTTGGAACCACCAAGACTTTTCCTAGAGCTGGCCGCCCAGCCAAACTGAGTAATCGTGGAGGAAGGTTCTTGGTCAGGGAGGTGACCAAGAACCCGATGGTCACTCTGACAGAGCTCCATAGTTCCTCTGTGGAGATGGGAGACCATCTCTGCAGCACTCCAGCAATCAGGCCTTTATGGTAGCGTGGCCAGACGGAAGCCACTCCTCAGTAAAAGGCACATGACAGCCCGCTTGGAGTTTACCAAAAGGCACCTAAAGAACTCTGACCATGAGAAACAAGATGTAATTATTTGACCTGAATGCCAAGTGTCATGTCTGGAGGAAACCTGGCACCATCCCTAATATGATACGGAATCGCTATTATTTTTAATTTTTAGAACACACTCAAGAACCTCCAGAAGCTAACCAGCTAACTAGCTACAAGCTATTTAGTCATTGTTAGTTTTTTTTAACCTGGATAACACTCGCCAGTCCAGCTTCCCTGCCCCATCCACCGCTGCCCCCTGGACACTGATCACTTGGCTACATAGCTGATGCACGCTGGACTGTCCATTAATCACGGTACTCTATTCTGCTTGTTTATGTTTTATCTGTCGGCCCCGTTGCCTAGTCAACGCCATTTTACCTGCTGTTGTTGTGCTAGCTGATTAGCTGTTGTTGTCTCACCTACTGTTTTAGCTAGCTCTCCCAATTCAACACCTGTGATTACTGTATGCCTCGCTGTATGTCTCTCTCAAATGTCAATATGCCTTGTATACTGTTGTTCAGGTTAGTTATCATTGTTTTAGTTCACAATGGAGCCCCCAGTTCCACTCTTCATACCCCTTGATACCTCCTTTGTCCCACCTCCCACACATGCGGTGACCTCACCCATTACAACTAGCATGTCCAGAGATACAACCTCTCTCATCATCACCCAGTGCCTGGGCTTACCTCCGCTGTACCCGCACCCCACCATACCCCTGTCTGCGCATTATGCCCTGAATATATTCTACCATGCCCAGAAACCTGCTCCTCTTATTCTCTGTCCCCAACGCTCTAGGCGACCAGTTTTGATAGCCTTTAGCCGCACCCTCATACTACTCCTTCTCTGTTCCGCGGGTGATGTGGAGGTAAACCCAGGCCCTGCATGTCCCCAGGCACCCTCATTTGTTGACTTCTGTGATCGAAAAAGCCTTGGTTTCATGCATGTCAACATCAGAAGCCTCCTCCCTAAGTTTGTTTTACTCACTGCTTTAGCACACTCTGCTAACCCTGATGTCCTTGCCGTGTCTGAATCCTGGCTCAGGAAGGCCACCAAAAATTCTGAGATTTCCATACCCAACTATAACATCTTCCGTCAAGATAGAACTGCCAAAGGGGGAGGAGTTAGCCTGCAAAGTAATGTCATACTTTCCAGGTCCATACCCAAACAGTTCGAACTACTAATTTTGAAAATCACTCTCTCCAGAAATAAGTCTCTCACTATTGCCGCCTGCTACCGACCCCCCCTCAGCTCCCAGCTGTGCCCTGGACACCATTTGTGAATTGATCGCCCCCCATCTAGCTTCAGAGTTTGTTCTGTTAGGTGACCTAAACTGGGATATGCTTAACACCCCGGCAGTCCTACAATCTAAGCTAGATGCCCTCAATCTCACACAAATCATCAAGGAACCCACCAGGTACAACCCTAACTCTGTAAACAAGGGCACCCTCATAGACGTCATCCTGACCAACTGGCCCTCCAAATACACCTCCGCTGTCTTCAACCAGGATCTCAGCGATCACTGCCTCATTGCCTGTATCCGCTACGGAGCCGCAGTCAAACGACCACCCCTCATCACTGTCAAACGCTCCCTAAAACACTTCTGTGAGCAGGCCTTTCTAATCGACCTGGCCCGGGTATCCTGGAAGGACATTGACCTCATCCCGTCAGTTGAGGATGCCTGGTCATTCTTTAAAAGTAACTTCCTCACCATTTTAGATAAGCATGCTCCGTTCAGAAAATGCAGAACTAAGAACAGATACAGCCCTTGGTTCACTCCAGACCTGACTGCCCTCGACCAGCACAAAAACATCCTGTGGCGGACTGCAATAGCATCGAATAGTCCCCGCGATATGCAACTGTTCAGGGAAGTCAGGAACCAATACACGCAGTCAGTCAGGAAAGCTAAGGCCAGCTTCTTCAGGCAGGCAGAAGTTTGCATCCTGTAGCTCCAACTCCAAAAAGTTCTGGGACACTGTGAAGTCCATGGAGAACAAGAGCACCTCCTCCTAGCTGCCCACTGCACTGAGGCTAGGTAACACGGTCACCACCGATAAATCCATGATTATCGAAAACTTCAACAAGCATTTCTCAACGGCTGGCCATGCCTTCCGCCTGGCTACTCCAACCTCGGCCAACAGCTCCGCCCCCCCCCCGCAGCTACTCGCCCAAGCCTCTCCAGGTCGTCCTTTACCCAAATCCAGATAGCAGATGTTCTGAAAGAGCTGCAAAACCTGGACCCGTACAAATCAGCTGTGCTTGACAATCTGGACCCTCTATTCCTGAAACTATCCGCCGCCATTGTCGCAACCCCTATTACCAGCCTGTTCAACCTCTCTTTCATATCGTCTGAGATCCCCAAGGATTGGAAAGCTGCCGCAGTCATCCCCCTCTTCAAAGGGGGAGACATCCTGGACCCAAACTGTTACAGACCTATATCCATCCTGCCCTGCCTATCTAAGGTCTTCGAAAGCCAAGTCAACAAACAGGTCACTGACCATCTCGAATCCCACCGTACCTTCTCCACTGTGCAATCTGGTTTCCGAGCCGGTCACGGGTACACCTCAGCCACACTCAAGGTACTAAACGATATCATAACCGCCATCGATAAAAGACAGTACTGTGCAGCCGTCTTCATCGACCTTGCCAAGGCTTTCGACTCTGTCAATCACCATATTCTTATCGGCAGACTCAGTAGCCTTGGTTTTTCTGATGACTGCCTTGCCTGGTTCACCAATTACTTTGCAGACAGAGTTCAGTGTGTCAAATCGGAGGGCATGCTGTCCGGTCCTCTGGCAGTTTCTATGGGGGTGCCACAGGGTTCAATTCTCGGGCCGACTCTTTTCTCTGTATATATCAATGATGTTGCTCTTGCTGCGGGCGATTCCCTGATCCACCTCTACGCAGACGACACCATTCTCTATACTTCCGGCCCGTCCTTGGACACTGTGCTATCTAACCTCCAAACGAGCTTCAATGCCATACAACACTCCTTCCGTGGCCTCCAACTGCTCTTAAACGCTAGTAAAACCAAATGCATGCTTTTCAACCGATCGCTGCCTGCACCCGCATGCCCGACTAGCATCACCACCCTGGATGGTTCCGACCTTGAATATGTGGACATCTATAAGTACCTAGGTGTCTGGCTAGACTGTAAACTCTCCTTCCAGACTCATATCAAACATCTCCAATCGAAAATCAAATCAAGAGTCGACTTTCTATTCCGCAACAAAGCCTCCTTCACTCATGCCACCAAACTTACCCTAGTAAAACTGACTATCCTACCGATCCTCGACTTCGGCGATGTCATCTACAAAATTGCTTCCAACACTCTACTCAGCAAACTGGATGCAGTTTATCACAGTGCCATCCGTTTTGTCACTAAAGCACCTTATACCACCCACCACTGCGACTTGTATGCTCTAGTCGGCTGGCCCTCGCTACATATTCGTCGCCAGACCCACTGGCTCCAGGTCATCTACACGTCCATGCTAGGTAAAGCTCCGCCTTATCTCAGTTCACTGGTCACGATGGCAACACCCATCCGTAGCACGCGCTCCAGCAGGTGTATCTCACTGATCATCCCTAAAGCCAACACCTCATTTGGCCGCCTTTCGTTCCAGTACTCTGCTGCCTGTGACTGGAACGAATTGCAAAAATCGCTGAAGTTGGAGACTTTTATCTCCCTCACCAACTTCAAACATCTGCTATCTGAGCAGCTAACCGATCGCTGCAGCTGTACATAGTCTATTGGTAAATAGCCCACCCATTTTCACCTACCTCATCCCCATACTGTTTTTATTTATTTACTTTTCTGCTCTTTTGCACACCAATATCTCTACCTGTACATGACCATCTGATCATTTATCACTCCAGTGTTAATCTGCAAAATTGTAATTATTCGCCTACCTCCTCATGCCTTTTGCACACAATGTATATAGACTCTCTTTTTTTCTACTGTGTTATTGACTTGTTAATTGTTTACTCCATGTGTAACTCTGTGTTGTCTGTTCACACTGCTATGCTTTATCTTGGCCAGGTTGCAGTTGCAAATGAGAACTTGTTCTCAACTAGCCTACCTGGTTAAATAAAGGTGATTTTTTTTTTTTTTTTTTTTTTTTTTTTTTAAAGCATGGTGGTGGCAGTGGTAGGGATGTTTTTTAGCAGTAGGGACTGGGAGACTTGTTAGGATTGAGGGAAAGATGAACAGAGCCAAGTACAGAGAGATCCTTGATGAAAACCTGCTTCGGAGCCCTCAGAACCTCAGACTGGGGCGAAGGTTCACCTTCTAACAGGACAACGACCCTAAGCACACAGCCAAGACAACGCAGGAGTGGCTTCGGTACAAATCTCTGAATGTCCTTGAGTGTCCCAGCCAGAGCCCGGACTTGACCCGTGATTATTATTATTTGACCCTATTGGTCATCTATGAACATTTGAACATCTTGCCCATGTTATGTTATTATCTCCACCCGGCACAGCCAGAAGAGGACTGGCCACCCCTCATATCCTGGTTCCTCTCTAGGTTTCTTCCTAGGTTCCGGCCTTTCCAGGGTTTTTTTCCGAGCCACCGTGCTTCTGCACCTGCATTGCTTGCTGCTTGGGGTTTTAGGCTGGGTTTCTGTACAGCACTTTGTGACATCAGCTGATGTAAGAAGGGCTTTATAAATACATTTGATTGACCCTGAACCCCATCCAACCTGACAGAGCTTGAAAGGATCTGCAGAGAAGAATTGGAGAAACTCCCCAAATACAGGTGTGCCAAGCTTGTAGCGTCATACCCAAGAAGACTCGAGGCTGTAATCGCTGCCAAAAGTGCTTCAACAAAGTACTGAGTAAAGAGTCTGAATACTTATGTAAATGTACGTTTTTATTTGACCATTTGCAAGCATTTCTTAACTGTTTTTGCTTTGTCAATATGGGGTATTGTGTGTAGAATGAGGGGGAGAAAAAAACAATGTAATCCATTTTACAATAAGGCTGTGGCTTAACAGAATGTGGAAAAATTTAAGGGGTTTGAATACCTTTCGAATGCACTGAACAACATTGGCTTTCTCTCTGACCGACAGCTTTAGAATGGCTGTGGCAGACCTATTCCCACACAGCTTTAGAATGGCTGTGACAGACCTATTCCCACACAGCTTTAGAATGGCTGTGACAGACCTATTCCCACACAGCTTTAGAATGGCTGTGACAGACCTATTCCCACACAGCTTTAGAATGGCTGTGACAGACCTATTCCCACACAGCTTTAGAATGGCTGTGGCAGACCTATTCCCACACAGCTTTAGAATGGCTGTGGCAGACCTATTCCCACACAGCTTTAGAATGGCTGTGACAGACCTATTCCCACACAGCTTTAGAATGGCTGTGGCAGACCTATTCCCACACAGCTTTAGAATGGCTGTGGCAGACCTATTCCCACACAGCTTTAGAATGACAGACCTATTCCCACACAGCTTTAGAATGGCTGTGACAGACCTATTCCCACACAGCTTTAGAATGGCTGTGACAGACCTATTCCCAACACAGCTTTAGAATGGCTGTGACAGACCTATTCCCAACACAGCTTTAGAATGGCTGTGACAGACCTATTCCCACACAGCTTTAGAATGGCTGTGACAGACCTATTCCCACACAGCTTTAGACAGCCTACAGACTTCTGCACCATAGGTCTGCTAGAGTAAGTGTGTGTTTCTGAAAGACCTCCGTCTGGTGCAGTCTGAGCTGCTGTTCACTTGGCTCTTGGGCGCCCTTCGTCTCTCGTGGAGGGGGTGGCCGGCTGTGGTGTTATGCCGGATGCTCCTCTTTGCCTCTATAAGCCATAGAGACATGTCAGGCTCTTTCCTCATTTTATTTGCTAAGGTTTTACATCTACAGGTTCCCTTGGCTTGGCTGCCCAGCTTATTCCACAAGGCTACACGTACAAAACATCTACCCCGTCTCTCCTCATCCAATCGGGTGTCTCTCCCTCCTTCACCCTTTCTCTGTGATTATGTCACGACGACCCACTACAGCTCTCTATCGTGTGTTCTATTATTCCTGCTCTTAGAGAAAGAGAACAGCATGTCAGTAACTCTACCTGTCACCAAGAAGAGGGAGAAAGACTGAGGTAAACATAGAAAAAGCAGTGTGTGTGTGTGGGGGGTGATAAAAATGAGGGAGAGCTTGTATGATCAGACCACTGAAGACAAATGGGCATGAAATATTAATCCCTCTATTAGAGTATTGACTCATTCCCCAGCCCATGTCAGAACCCACTCACTCCCCCTCCCTTTTTCTCCTCTTTCCGCACACTCTCTACCCCCTTCCCTTTCTCCCTCCCCCGAACACAAGGTAAAGATTGGAGCAGTTCTCCAGGGAGGAACAAAAGACAAATTACCTTTCAGTACACAGCAACACACACACAGTCCGCCATAGTATAGAAAATGAATCAATGAAGTCGTGATATTGAAAGATGGCAGCTAGAGTAATTGGAGCCGTGTGTGTAATGCACAGCTGTGGCGGTCACTGTTTTGTTGTCTGTAATTACCCAGTTACAAGCCTATTTGATCAACCATAATCAGAGGAATACAAAGACAACGTCTGTAGAGAACTAAGACTTTATTTGTCAAAAGGGGGACGTCTGGAATCTTTTTTGAAGGAAACATATTTTACAGGAGAGAGCCTGTCCACTCCAACAGTCCAGTACATATTCAGATACCAATGGAATACAGCAGGATTACTACAGGGATAATGGATCAGCTGCCTGGAGGACTGACCTATAAACCATATGCACGTACAGAAATGCACACTCTCTCCCCAGTCCATCACTTCCTCACTCACTCTCTCCCCAGTCCATCACTTCCTCACTCACTCTCTCCCCAGTCCATCACTTCCTCACTCACTCTCTCCCCAGTCCATCACTTGATCTTGTAGGTGAGGTGTTTGCGGTGCCAGTGGATCCAGGCGGGGGCGACGATTAGCCCAGTCAGGTAACCAATCACTGCACCCAGACTGCAGGAGACGGGCCACACCTACAGACAATTGTAGATAGAAAAACAATGTGTAGAACAGACATGGCTTGCTGATATGAAAGTAAGGAATTGTGTCAATCTTCTCATGGCCTCTCTGTGTGTGTGTTCTGACCTGCCAGGGCCGGTCCCAGTCCAATGGGATGGGGAAGGCTCCTAGCCAGGCTCCGACAACACTGCAGCCGACCACCATCTGTAGAGAGGTGTCCCACACCGACATGGCCCTGAAATACACACACAACTATTGTGTATTGTGGTGGCAGCATCATGTTATGGGTATGCTTGTCACAGGCAGGGACTAGGGAGTTGGTTAGGATCAACAGAAATATGAAAGAAGCAAACGTAAAACGTGACAAGAAAACCTAACTTCTGAAAACGTAATCCTATGAGAGGGTTTTATTTTTCTGTGGAACAATTACACACATTTTTATGCAAAAGACCCACCACAATGGCTTTCTAAGAGGTGCTGAGTGTTCCTGAGTGGTCTAGTTTCAGTGCTGACTTAAATCTGCTTTCAAATCAAATCAGAGACTAGGTTTAAATACTGCTGCCCATCAATGACTCCCAACCAAATTTACTGAGCCTGAGCGATGTTGACAAAATCTATGGATATTTGTTGCCCTAAGAGTTGTGCAAAGTTGGTAGAATCTTAATGAAAATGATAAACAGTGGTAATGACTGACAAAGGTGCTTCCATCTAGTATTAACTCAGGTGGGTTGAGACTTACCCAATTATGTTTCAGTTAGTTTTTTGTTTTTTTTGTAGATCTGTAGGAATAATTTTTTTCTTCTCTCTTTTTAGATTTAATTTTAAGCCAGCAAAATGTGACAAAAGTTCAAGCGGGTGTAGACTATCAATAGGCACTATATAGATATTTAACACACAAAGCATCTTCATTGTGAAGCTTGTGATGTCGTTGTGAAGACTGCCTTCTAGTGGACATACGAGTGAGAGCAGCAGAGAGAAAGAAGGAGTTGGAGAAAGAGCTGGGAGACATGGCTTAAAAATCTATTTTTCGATATCTCAAAAAAAACGTTTTTATTTTTTAACGTTTTTTAAATAAGCTTTGTTGCACAATTAATTATCAATACACTACATTTCAAACAGTCAGGAATAATCAAATGAATTCAGGTACAATTGTACCTAGGCCTAAATATAAGCCTTCAACCCTAATTTAATTATTTGATCAAAATAGTTTAACCTGCTTGTTGTTGTTGCTTGCTTTTTGTTGTTGCTGCAATAAATCACTTATCTGGCTCAAGTCTGTCTTTGAAAATACTATTTTTGTTACAAATGTAATCTGAACCATGCACAACCACTAATAATGACCAACTTCTGGTAGCAGGTATAGGAAATGAACACAGGTCTCATAAACAATCTCTCAAGCACAAGCCCACCTACTAGTGAGTAACCAGCTAATCGTTATATTTATATTAAAGCCAACTTGTATCTATTTGCTTGCTAACCAGGTAGAACAGTTGAACTGTTATGAATACACCCGCCTGTCGGTCTCCAACTGTTTGAACACCATTGCCTGTTCCTTATATAAATACGTATTTTTATGCTCATGGCACATTTACAAAACACAGACTAGACAGCCAGCACATAACAGTCTGGCTAAAATGCTGCTAGCGGTACCACAATGCCACACGTGAAAGAAACTGAGCATACAGTACATTTTTTACAAGCATGTTCATTGATACTCCCGTCTTGTAGGCTCTGTTCTACATTTTGTGGAGTTGAGACATAAAAAATGTACCTTTACAAAGTTGAAGTTCTCTATTACAGTAAAATAATGTCTCAATGTGTTTTGGTGTCCATATCACCGAATCTGTTGGACCAATCCTTAAACGCAAATAGCGAGTTGAAACAGCTTGTTGTCAGAGAGGAAGAAGATGCTCTTTCATTGTGGTGGTTGTTGTGAGTGACAGGGGGAGGGGATTAGTGTCTATGTGCAATTGGGAAGGTTCACCGTGCACACAGCACAGACGGAGGGAAGGAGATGAGACCAATAAGACAAACACTCAGAAAAACAGAAAAACCTAGATTCTTGCGATAAAGGTATTTGGAACTTTGCGCTAATTTCGAATGATCACCCAGCCCTAGTTGGAGAGAGAGTTTGACTAGAGAGAGAATACGAGGATCAGGAAATGCATGAGATTGAGAGAGTCAGAGGTAGTACCCATGTCGGCTGAACACTCTTATCCAAGCCTGGACGTTGGGCCCAAGGACACAGACACACCGCAGAGTGGTTAGACTGGTCAACAACACGGCCAGAGAGAACGTCTCCAACGCAGTCCTAACACAATGAAAAGAGTCAGAAACAGACTTACAACACAATCTGACACACCCAATCTTGGCAGTTGGAAACACACATACTCTTGGCAGAACTCACTCCAGTAGCGGTGCTCCATACAGGATCACTACAGTGTGGAAGAACAGACAGGAAAGGAGCAGGTAGAGACAGGAACGTACCAACCTAGACACCTGAGGGAGCGGAAGAGGAGATTATCAGCTTAAACTGTTCAGTACTGGACTGATATAAAACTGATCATAACCTCAGATGTTTGTGTGCCTCTGTACCTTGTAGGTGATAGTGTGTTTCTTGGTGGGGGAGCTGACCCCCAGCAGCCAGAACAGGGTGATGTTGACCACGGCAACGGCCCCGGCAACAGAGTACAGCCACAGCAGGTGTGTCCCGTACACAGAGAAACCTGGCACTAGCACTGCTGGCACCACTGTCGCCATAAACACCCCTGACGCCATGATGGCATGGCTGGACGCCATCTGTCTGATCTCCTGGTCCCACATGATGCTGGAGAGAGGTCTGGTCAGGTCTACCTGTACTGAGATAGGACATATGGTATCATGTTACATCGACTGAGAGGAAAAGACGTAGCCGTTACATGGCGAGTCCACAACCACCAGTACAATAAAGGCATGGTTAAAACAAGCAGACTTTAACAGCTATTAGCACAAAACCAACTAACTAGGGAAGATACAAGCAGTGCCAGTGGATATTCTGAATCGCCTTACATTGAGAATCTCTTGCTTCTGAGATGTTGCGACGTTGACGTTTTTTTTGGCTGCTAGCTACTGCTTTTGTGGCCTAGCTAGCTTCATCCTCAGACGTATGACAGTAGCTACTATTCTAAATGAGACAAATTAACTATACGTGACAGTTTTTCTACATTTCACATAGACACAGACGATAATGTAGTGTTCATTCATCAGACTCACTCACTTCCGTAAACATGGTGCCGGGCAAGGTCAAATGCTTGGACCCACCCTACATTGACTGACATATCTGGCAGCCAATAAGGATTTACCCCACCAGGAAGATCAACGAATCAGATTCGGATGTCCCAGATGAACGGGAAGTTTACAATCTTTGTTGACACACGAGCTACACGTTTAGGTACAATTTCTTAGCGAAATTGTTGATTTTTGTCTAAACAAAGAAAAGATGGTTTGCGACAATTGTAAGTACGTCCTTTTCAGGATTATTCAAATTTCTGTTCGTAAAGCATGTTATAACGCTTACGTTAGAAAGCGATGCTGTGTTAGCCGATGACAGGTATCTTAACGTTACTCTGGCTAGTTAGCTGGCTAGCTAACGTTAGTTGATTATGTTCCTCTGATCAACAGTATCTAGTTAGAAACTATTGCAGAAGGCTTGTTTTGTTGTTTAGTCTACGTAATTAACATGCCCTATTGTGTATCCGAGAACGAACGAGAAGTGCTTGTGTGACTCCTGCAGCTAGCAATGAATTCCCATCTCGCCTCATCTTTTTTTCTTAATTTCTCCTCTATTTCATAACTTTTCTTCCTCGTCCTCTATCTCTTCTCTTTTTCTCTCAGGTGAGAAGAAGCTGGGCAGGGTGATAACTCCAGACACCTGGAAGGATGGTGCGAGAAACACTACAGGTAGAGTATTGTAGTTACAGAATTTTGTATTCCGATGTTTAGAATTCTTTGATATAATTCATTACAGTATTGTATTATGTTTATTAGAGAGCGGTGGGCGGAAGCTGAACGAGAACAAGGCTCTGACATCTAAGAAGGCCAGGTAAGACCGTTGTTGTTTTTGTTGAATGATGGGAGCTGGTTGTTGTTGTATATGGTCATTAATATGTTACAGTAATATGATTATGTCAACAGGTTTGATCCTTATGGGAAGCCAGGAAAGTCAGGCTTTGGCATCTGCAGAATCTGCAAGAGTTCTGTTCACCAATCAGGATCTCACTACTGCCAGGGCTGTGCCTACAAGAAAGGTACTATATCTACCTAAGCGCACACACCATGTTTTATTACATTTTGGTCGCTCTTTCAGAAGCAAATTGTGTGACACTTTCACCTGATAACAATCTCCCTTATCTCCCTTTTTCTTTCTCAGGTATCTGTGCCATGTGTGGGAAAAAGGTTCTGGACACCAAGAACTACAAGCAGACCTCTGTCTGACAGGCTTCTGACAGGCCACCAGGAGGACCAGAGGGAGAGGGGAGGGAGGAGAAGATAGAGGGGGAGGAAGGTGTGCACGAGGAATGACGACTTTATCCTGTTGTTCAGACCCCCTGACTGTCTAAAACACTCATAGCAGAGTTGCAGTCAACTCTGTGTGTGGGTGTTTTACTCTGTGTGTGTGTGTGTGTGTGTGTGTGTGTGTGTGTGTGTGTGTGTGTGTGTGTGTGTGTGTGACAGATGTGGAGCAGGGTTTCCCTCCCTGTTGTAAAGCTCCTATAATTTTCAGCTTTGTAGCAGCAATACGTGGCCAGCACTGTTCCACACACCAAATCGGAGGCTACTTTTAGTTTTAATAGCTGAACTGATGGTTTCTCTCCTGTTGTGTCAAATCTGCTCTGATACAGGAGTTTCCTTTTATTGATTCTTTGTGAATTATATCAAGTGTTATGTTTTTTGAGTGCATTAAAATATTCAACATGTAACGACAATGACATGATTTATTTATTACCTTTGTGTACGAAAGACTAAAACTTTACAACAAGTATGTCTGTTCAGTGTACATGGTCTTATTCAGTAGGCATGATCACGAGTCATTACCCTCTTCTGTCTTGCCGTGTTCACGTGCTCGTTGTTTTCTCTGAGATTTCTGACTTTCTAACTGGTTTAACTCGGCACATGTATAACTACAACCAGCTAGCTAGTCGGAAATGTCTTGAGTTTCCTAATTCCGACTAGCACGTGAACGTGGGATCTCTGTCAGCTCTATGCCCCACAGCGATTGGTTTAGAACCTCTGTCATCATCATGATGTGACACAGCATGCTGTAACTGCCTGTGCAACCCAGGGTCAGGTTAGAGAACAGAGGTTGGCTAAGTCATTGACATTTAAATGTCCTGTCTGTCCTCAGGCTCTCCACTCTACCCCACCATACACACATCCAGCCTGTTACACAAAAAGGAAGAGCCAAACCACTACCGTCGTAATGATGACGTTTTATTGAGAACACACATGATTTATGAAAATAAATATGGCAACATAGAGAGAGGAAAACATTGTTGCACATATTAAGAAATTAACACAGTATAGAAAACATTAGGAATACCTTCCTAATATTGAGTTGCACCCACTTTTGCCCTCAGAACAGCCTCAATTCGCCAGAGCAGGGACAACAAGGTGTCGAAATATTCCACAGAGATACTGGCCCATGTTGACTCCAATGCTTCCCATAGTTGTGTCAAGTTGGCTGGATGTCCTTTGGGTGGTGGACCATTCTTGATACACACAGGAAACTGTTGAGTGTGAAACACCCAGCAGGGGTGTAGTTCTTGACACAGTCAAACCAGTGTGCCTGGCACCTACTACCACACCCCGTTCAAAGGCACTTCAATCTTTTGTCTTGCCCATTCACCCTTTGAATGGCACACATACACAATCCATGTCAATTATCTCGAGGCTTAAAAATCCTTCTTTAACATGTCTCCTTTGTACACTCAGTGCATCTATAGTAGGACATTTTGGCTTATGGCTCCCAAGTGGGTGGGCCTTTGACCTCCCAGGCCCACCCATGGCTGAGCCCCTGCCCAGTCATGTGAAATCCATAGATTAGGGCCTAATTTATTCATTTAAATTCAGTGATTTCTTTCTATGATCTGTAACTCAATACAATCTTTGAAATTGTTGCATGTTGCAATTTTATTTTTGTTCAGTATATTTATGTACAGTAGAATGTTTTAAGATTGTCAGGTTTCTAACTGAGGCTAGCTGAAGGCACCAATTTTTACACACACACACAACATGCAGGTGGTCACGTTCGACTGTTGATCTTCTGAACCCCACGCATCACTAGACACATGTGCACGCACAGACACACACACACACATCATTATAATATACACACCAACACCAGAAAAGCCATGTTTCTCTCTCATGGCTAACATGTGATTAACATGTGATTTGTCAGTCCAGAACTTCAAGCAGCTTAAAGCAGTTTGAAACACATTCCGAGTTGAGTGAGAGAGAGAGTGTGAAGTACTCACGCTGCCTCTATAACCACGGGAACTCCAGCTGGCTGTAGTGCCTCAGATATCGCCATGGCAATCTGCTTGGTCAGATGCTCCTGGACTGGTGAGGGGAATAGTGCACATGCACAGAATGTTGGATATTTGTTACAGTAATGTTCTAAGGTAATATGTGTATGTATATGTCCTTTGTACCATATGCACTATGTATGTGTATGTAAATTAGCGTGTGTGATATTTCCGATTTTTATTTTTAATACATTTGCAAAAAATTCTTTAACCTGTTTTTGCTTTGTCATTATGGGGTATTGTGTGTCGATTGATGAGGGGGGGAAAAAATATTTAATCCATTTTAGAATAAGGCTGTAACGTAAGAAAATGTGGAAAAAGTCACGGGGTCTGAACACTTTCCCGAATACGCTGTATACTGTTTGAAGAAGTTTGGAACCACCAAGACTCTTCCTAGATGAGCAATAGGGGGAGAATGGCCTTGGTCAGCGAGGTGACCAATAACCCGATGGGCAGTCAGAGGTCACTCCACCAATCAGGCCTTTATGGTAGAGTGGCCAGACAGAAACCACTCCTCAGTAAAAGGCACATGACAGCCCTCTTGGAGTTTGCCAAAAGGCACCTAAAGGACACTCAGACCATGAGAAATAAGATTCAAGATTCAAGTACAGAGCGATCCTTGATGAAAACCTGCTCCAGAGCGCTCAGGACCTCAGACAGGACAACAACCCTAAGCACACAGCCAAGACAATGCAGGAGTGGCTTCAGGACAAATCTGTGAATATCCTTGAGTGGCCCAGCCAGAGCCGGGACTTGAAAATAGCTGTGCAGTAACGCACCCCATCCAACCTGACAGAGCTTGATAGGATCTGCAGAGAAGAATTGGAGAAACTCCCCAAATACAGGTGTGCCAAGGTTGTAGCGTCATACCCAAGAAGACTTGAGGTTGTAATCACTGTCAAACTTCAACAAAGTACTGAGTAAAGGGTCTGAACACTTGTGTAAATGTCAGATTTCTGTTTTTAATTTTTAATAAATTAGCTAACTTTTTTTTTTTAAACATGCTTTTGCTTTGTCATTATGGGGTATTGTGTGAATATTGATGAGGGAAAAACACGTCAAAGTCATTGTGAATGTCCCTGGGCAACGCGGGGGAATGTTACAGAGTCATTGTGAATGTCCCTGGGCAGCGCGGGGGGAATGTTACAGAGTCGTTGTGAATGTCCCTGAGCAGCGCGGGGGAAATATCACCTTGTGTGCCACCATTAGTCTGCAAGAAGTTCTCCATCACCATGCCACCCTCGGTCCCTACAATACTGCACACATAATCATATTTCTGGATGCACTACATCATGCAGTTGTACAGGACGGACCAGAACAGCCCAGGTTTGTTGTCATCTGGGACAATGTTGGTTTCCACTGGGCTTCTCTGGTCAGGGACTGGTTCACCAACCACAATAACTTCACAGTTGAATACTTGCCCGACTTACTCCCCATTTCTCCATCCTTAGAAGGAATTATTTTTGCCTTGGCGTTGGAAAGTGTATGACTTCTGCAAGCAATGGAAGAGACATGCAGAGACATTGAAGTGGGGTCAAGGCAATATTTTCCCTGTTTCCTAGCCAGGGATGACATTGCTTGTGATGTGGATGAGATGTGGGCAGACCCTAACAGAAGGCGGGATCCATAAACCATTCACCCCATCCCTTACAATACTATTTTTTGTTTACCATTGCCCTGTAATTTTACAGTAATAATTTTTATTTCCGTGAGCTTACAGTAACATATTGTATTGATTACTGTACTGTAACTCTACTTGTTTGTTTTTTTGTTGTAAAAACCCGAAACGGCAAAAAAATAAGCTGTATATGTTTTCTGAAGCCTTTCTATTTTTGTGTTAATTGAAATGTGAGTAGATGTACTGGAACAATCTTTCACAGAAGCCTGTATGAGAACATTAAAAAGGTATACAAAGTATTTGTCACGTTCTGACCATAGTTCTTTTGTGTTTTCTTTGTTTTAGTGTTGGTCAGGATGTGAGCTGAGTGGGCATTCTATGTTGTATGTCTAGTTTGTCTATTTCTATCTTTGTCCTGATATGGTTCTCAATCAGAGGCAGGTGTTAGTCATTGTCTCTGATTGGGAACCATATTTAGGTAGCCTGTTTTGTGTTGGGTTTGGTGGGTGGTTGTCTTCTGTCTTTGTGTCTATGCACCAGATAGGATGTTTTGGTTTTTTCACATTTGTTGTTTTGTATTTTGTAGCGTTCACGTTTTTTTGTCCTTATTAAACATGTTGAACACTAACCACGCGGCATTTTGGTCCTCCTCTCCTTCAACGGAAGAAAACCTTTACAGTACTAAAGACAGCAGTGTTTTGTTTAAAGTACATCAGTGTGTTGCTGCTTTGAAAGAGTCATTCAAATGGTGCATGTGTAACATTTTGTTGCAAAAATACCATTTTGAAAAAGGATTGTTAGGTTTTGATTGCCTTTGGCTAAGGTGTATGTAAACTTCCGACTTCAACAGTAAGTATATTTATAACCAAATACTTTTAGACTTTTTCTCAAGTAGTATTTGTGACTTTCAATTTTAATTGGGTCATTTTCTATATTTACTCAAGTATGCCAATTGGGTACTTTTTCCACTACTGACAAAATGTTGAAAAAATAAAGGGTTTGAATACTTTCCGAATGCAGTGTATAGTATATATGTAAGCACTCTCTCTCGCCGTCTGTCATTCTCAAACCTATATACACACACACACACACACACACACACACACACACCAATATAATACATTAGAAAGACCATCAAACATAAATGAATAATTGGTGATCAGGTTTAATAATAAATACAGAGACATCCTGATAATCTTGACCATCTGGCAATAATTCTGTCAACCTGTCAATCACTGCCTGTCAAAACATTCTCTGAAATTGTTAGGAAGGGTGTATATTTGAAGAGGAATAGAAGGGTAGCTAGGATATGAGCCAAGTCACACCAGATTCAATGCAGTATTTGACGTTCGTCCAGATCCCCATGATGTCGGAAGATGCTTTCAATACTGGCCACTAGGTGCAACGGTGAGCAGTATTACCATCAAGTAGGTTCGCGGCGTGACAGGGCGTTGTGAATGGGGATGGCGGATGAAGGTAAGCCACAAGCTCCAGCTCCAAGGATCGCAGGTTCACAATTTTTTTGGTTTGTTTGTTTTAACCCTATCCCAAACCTTAACCCTCAACCAATCGGAATTAATTCCTAAACTTAACTGTCAAAAAAATATGTTTATCCTCCCCCCTGGACAAACGTTGAATACTGAAGTCAGACCTTGTCAGACCATGAGATCTTGTTGATGATATACAGTGATGATATACAGTACAGTGAGGAAGGGAGACAGAAGGAGAGAGCTTGTGATAATAGAAGTGTGACTCGAACTGGTCTGGAGGGATTTTCTCATGGTCTGGGAGAGGTTAGGTCTGGGAATTGTCCCTCTGTGTTTGTTTGTGTCTGGGGTGAGACAGGATATTAGCAGTAGGGCTAACACTATAAGCCCCAAAAAACTGAAAAAACACTAACACCAACACCAACACTCTGGTAACCCAACACCAACACTCTGGTAACCTAACACTACAGTAACCAACACTAACACTCCAGTAACCCACACTAACACTACAGTAACCCACACTAACACTCCAGTAACCCACACTAACACTCCAGTAACCCACACTAACACTCCAGTAACCCACACTAACACTTCAGAAACCCACACTAACACTCCAGTAACCCACACTAACACTCCAGTAACCAACACTAACACTCCAGAAACCCACACTAACACTACAGTAACCCACACTAACACTCCAGTAACCAACACTAACACTACAGTAACCCACACTAACACTCCAGTAATCCACACTAACACTCAGGTAACATTAAAGGCGTCAACATGCTTCAGTTCCGCTGAACCGAACGATGGGCTCACATACTCCCTTAAAAGATCTTCACTTGACAAATTAGAAAAAACTGGCAATAGTACTGTTTAGGGATTCTGTAGCCAGCATACTCTTCCTCAAAATAGTCCCAATTTATCATAAAAATTTTGAAGAAATCTGTTATTAATTTTGACGCTTTTGCCGAGTTTTACATCTAAGATGTTTGTTACAGTATTTCTCAATGAAAAAATGTGCATGAAAACGAGTCGTCTCTCATTGAATGACCAGTGTCAATGACCAGTGTTCCACGAAGGGGCATAGACTTGCCTCAAGAAAATATTTTGTGCCCGAACAGCCCAAAAAAAATACATTTACCGAAGTCCAAAACTAACAGAAACTAACAAAATGTAGTCATAATATATGCACAAACTCTTCCGAACTGTTTTGGCTGAGAGAATGTGGACACCTTAAGCTCTCTCACCTCCAACAACCTGTTAGTCAACCTCTGGTCTGTGAACCAGCAGCATGTGATGTTGCTGACTGCTCCGCTCTCCTGGAGCAGTACAGAAGGAGAGAGTTTAGGTTCCAGGAGGTCCGGTTTGACACTCGAATGACATGGGCGGAACATATTAACAGAGAAGTTGTCAAAAGAATGAACATATTGAATGTGATGCCTTGCCTGTCAGGAATGGAATGGGGGGCAGATGGAGTAGAGAGATAGAGAGATGTTGCAAACAGCAGAGTGGAACGTGGTTCATACACACAGTAATATATGATATTATTATCTGTGTTGCCATGGCATTGGTTACCCTGGCAACATTAAGAGGGCAGATCTGTCATTTCTCAGTGTAAATAAATATGACACACACACAAACACCAAGTCGAACACAGAACATGTAGAGAACTTCACCAACAAATCAAAATCGAGAACTGTGCAGATTTACTATGTTACATTTACCCCTGAGTTGCAGCATTACGCTATGTCATCCAAACAAGCACACACACACACACACACACACACGTCATAATAGTTCTCACTTTTCATCTCGTTCTCTCGGTAATCTGACCCAGTTTGGGGATTTTCTATTTGGAGGGGCTGAGGGAAGTGGGGCTGGATCAGAGGGGGGTACAAATCAAATCAAATCAAATGTATTTATATAGCCCTTCGTACATCAGCTGATATCTCAAAGTGCTGTACAGAAACCCAGCCTAAAACCCCAAACAGCAAGCAATGCAGGTGTTGAAGCACGTTGGCAAGGAAAAACTCCCTCGAAAGGCCAAAACCTAGGAAGAAACCTAGAGGGGAACCAGGCTATGAGGGGTGGCCAGTCCTCTTCTGGCTGTGCAGGGAGGAGATTATAACAGAACATGGCCAAGATGTTCAAATGTTCATAAATGACCAGCATGGTCAAATAATGGGTCTGGGACAGGTGGCACGTCCGGTGAACAGGTCAGGATTCCATAGCTGCAGGCAGAACAGTTGAAACTGGAGCAGCAGCACGGCCAGGTGGACTGGGGACAGCAAGGAGTCATCATGCCAGGTAGTCCTGAGGTATGGTCCTAGGGCTCAGGTCCTCAGAGAGAGAGAGAGAAAGAAAGAGAGAAAGAGAGAATTAGAGAGAGCATACTTAAATTCACACAGGCCACCGGATAAGACAGGAGAAGTACTCCAGATATAACAAACTGACCCTAGCCCCCCGACACATAAATTACTGCAGCATAAATACTGGAGGCTGAGTCAGGAGGGGTCAGGAGACACTGTGGCTCCATCCGATGATAACCCAGGACAGTGCCAAACAGGAAGGATATAACCCCACCCACTTTGCCAAAGCACAGCCCCCACACCACTAGAGGGATATCTTCAACCACCAACTTACCATCCTGAGACAAGGCCGAGTATTGCCCACAAAGATCTCCGCCACGGCACAACCCAAGGGAGGGCGCCAACCCAGACAGGAAGATCACATCAGTGACTCAACCCACTCAAGTGACGCACCCCTCCTAGGGACGGCATGAAAAAGCACCAGTAAGCCAGTGAGTCAGCCACTGTAATAGGGTTAGAGGCAGAGAATACCCGTGGAAAGAGGGGAACCGGCCAGGCAGAGACAGCAAGGGCGGTTCGTTGCTCCAGAGCCTTTCCGTTCACCTTCACACTCCTGGGCCAGACTACACTCAATCATATGACCCACTGAAGAGATGAGTCTTCAGTAAAGACTTAAAGGTTGAGACCGAGTTTGCGTCTCTCACATGGGTAGGCAGACCATTCCATAAAAATGGAGCTCTATAGGAGAAAGCCCTGCCTCCAGCTGTTTGCTTAGAAATTCTAGGGACAATTAGGAGGCCTGCGTCTTGTGACCGTAGCGTACGTGTAGGTATGTACGTCAGGACCAAATCAGAGAGATAGGTAGGAGCAAGCCCATGTAATGCTTTGTAGGTTAGCAGTAAAACCTTGAAATCAGCCCTTGCCTTGACAGGAAGCCAGTGTAGAGAGGCTAGCAATGGAGTAATATGATCAAATGTTTTGGTTCGTCAGGATTCTAGCAGCCGTATTTAGCACTAACTGAAGTTTATTTAGTGCTTTATCCGGGTAGCCGGAAAGTAGAGCATTGCAGTAGTCTAACCTAGAAGTAACAAAAGCATGGATTAATTTTTCTGCATCATTTTTGGACAGAAAGTTTCAGATTTTTGCAATGTTATGTAGATGGAAAAAAGCTGTCCTTGAAACAGTCTTGATATGTTCGTCAAAAGAGAGATCAGGGTCCAGAGTAACACCGAGGTCCTTCACAGTTTTATTTGAGACGACTGTACAACCATTAAGATTAATTGTTAGATTCAACAGAAGATCTCTTTGTTTCTTGGGACCTAGAACAAGCATCTCTGTTTTGTCCGAGTTTAAAAGTAGAAAGTTTGCAGCCATCCACTTCCTTATGTCTGAAACACAGGCCATGGAGGGCAATTTTGGGGCTTCACCATGTTTCATTGAAATGTACAGCTGTGTGTCGTCCGCATAGCAGTGAAAGTTAACATTGTGTTTTCGAATGACATCCCCAAGAGGTAAAATATATAGTGAAAACAATAGTGGTCCTAAAACGGAACCTTGAGAAACACCGAAATTTACAGTTGACTTGTCAGAGGACAAACAATTCACAGAGACAAACTGATGTCTTTCCGACAGATAAGATCTAAACCAGGCCAGAACTTGTCCGTGAAGACCAATTTTGGTTTCCAATCTCTCCAAAAGAATGTGGTGATCGATGGTATCAAAAGCAGCACTAAGGTCTAGGAGCACGAGACCGATGCAGAGCCTCGGTCTGATGCCATTAAAAGGTCATTTACCACCTTCACAAGTGCAGTCTCAGTGCTATGTTGTGGTCTTACGGTTGGCTGTCGGTGCTGATGGATAGTGAGTGGTGGGCGTAGGTTATGTGGACGCGTAAGTTCCCTGACGGAGAGATGTAACCTAGTCGGCCCTAAAGAATGTCTGTTACCACAGGGCGACAACACTGGTTACTTAAGACAGGTAGGTTTGTGTGTAAGAGAGAGAGAGAGAGAGAGAGAGAGAGAGAGAGAGAGAGGGAGAGAGAGAGAGAGAGAATGTGAGTGAGTGCGGGCGAAAGGGAGTGTGTGTATATATTGCACGTGTGTGTGCTTGTGTATAATCTGGTGGTGTGTTGCTGTCAGTAATAAAGACGTGACCCCAGGACCTCAAATGACTGCTACGGACCAGGAAAGGAGAGGCCAACAATGCCTGCAGCGTTCTGCCTGAACGAGACAAACAGGTAACACACACCAAGGTGCCTCGTGCCTGTCGGTGCCCTTCGGTCTGAGATGCAGCAGTGTCATAAACCAGCATGCATTTCCATTAGTAGAGCTCCTTATATAACTCCACTGCTCTGACTGTTGTTGCCCAACACAAAACACACTCCATTTACAGTATAGTGTGTCTGTGTGTGTTCCAGGTAGCCACGTTGTGTCTGGCAGAAGTGGTTCGTTACTTGGAACTGCTGTCTGACCAATCAAACTTCAGCTCCTTCAGCCTGACCTCAGCCAGTGCATGAGACAGGACAACACTGCTGTACAGGCCCTCAACCTCTTCAAGGCAAGTGTGTGTGGCTGCACAACTTAGCCATACAGCCCTCAACAGTGATGGCATAGTGAGTAAACATGGCAGTTCAGGGTAACACCGAAGATTGTGCCCTCTCTTCTGCTGCCACCTTCATGTCTTTCCTATGACTAGAAACACTATAGTGTTGTGTGTGTGTATGTAGATTTTTAGCTTTTCAGCTCGGGGATTCAAACTAGCAACCTTTCAGTTACTGGCCCAACGCTCTAACCACTAGGCTGACTGACTGACTAATTCTCACACACACAAGTTTGAACAGTGCTCGGTAACACTGCAGGACTGTTACCAGACCCTGCCCTTCTGGTGAAACACACAATGCCGATGGGAGGACGGCTCATAATAATGTCTGGAACGGAGCAAATGGAATGGTTTAAAACGCATGGAAACCATGTGTTGATGTATTTGATACCATTCCACTGATTCCACTCCAGCCATTACCACGAGCCCATCCTCCCCAATTAAGGAGCCACCAACCTTCTGTGAAACACACTGTCGAAGATGTACACACACACTAACTCTCTACCATCCTATGTTCTGTGAAGGCGCCAGATGCTGTAGAAGGAAGTGTTGATCTCACCGCTCAGAGACCTGCGGGCTGACTTCAAGTACAGAGAGATGATACAACAACGGATATAAACCAGGTAAAGAGTGTGTGTGTGTGTGTGTGTGGAGAACCATGAGTTCCTGGTGAAAGCATCGTTTGACACGGTGCTCTCTGAGCTGAGGGAGAAGATGAACACACTGGAACAGCCTGCAGACGGAACAGAACAGCACATGAACTGGACACACACACAATTTAATAGTGTTTGTATATGTAGATCTGGATGCTGAAGAGGAGGAGTCTGACACCGTGTTGGGTTTTACTTGAAGGTGACCTGTAAAGAGGAGTCTGACAGCGTGTTGGGTTTTACCTGAAGGTGACCTGTAAAGAGGAGTCTGACAGCGTGTTGGGTTTTACCTGAAGGTGACCTGTAAAGAGGAGTCTGACAGCGTGTTGGGTTTTACCTGAAGGTGACCTGTAAAGAGGAGTCTGACAGCGTGTTGGGTTTTACCTGAAGGTGACCTGTAAAGAGGAGTCTGACAGCGTGTTGGGTTTTTACCTGAAGGTGATCTGTTTTACCTGAAGGTGACCTGGAAAGAGGAGTCTGACAGCGTGTTGGGTTTTACCTGAAGGTGACCTGTAAAGAGGAGTCTGACAGCGTGTTGGGTTTTACCTGAAGGTGACCTGTAAAGAGGAGTCTGACCAGCGTGTTGCGGGTTTTACCTGAAGGTGACCTGTAAAGAGGAGTCTGACAGCGTGTTGGGTTTTACCTGAAGGTGACCTGTAAAGAGGAGTCTGACAAAGAAGGTGACCTGTAAAGAGGAGTCTGACAGCGTGTTGGGTTTTACCTGAAGGTGACCTGTAAAGAGGAGTCTGACAGCGTGTTGGGTTTTACCTGAAGGTGACCTGTAAAGAGGTGAGAGGAGTCTGACAGCGTGTTGGGTTTTACCTGAAGGTGACCTGTAAAGAGGAGTCTGACAGCGTGTTGGGTTTTACCTGAAGGTGACCTGTAAAGAGGAGAGGAGTCTGACAGCGTGTTGGGTTTTACCTGAAGGTGACCTGTAAAGAGGAGAGGAGTCTGACAGCGTGT
Source organism: Oncorhynchus tshawytscha (assembly GCF_018296145.1). Taxonomy (NCBI): domain Eukaryota; kingdom Metazoa; phylum Chordata; class Actinopteri; order Salmoniformes; family Salmonidae; genus Oncorhynchus; species Oncorhynchus tshawytscha. The sequence goes on along the minus strand of NC_056452.1, from coordinate 21,700,458 downwards.
TGGGTTTTACCTGAAGGTGACCTGTAAAGAGGAGTCTGACAGCGTGTTGGGTTTTACCTGAAGGTGACCTGTGAAAGAGGAGAGGAGTCTGACAGCGTGTTGGGGTTTTACCTGAAGGTGACCTGTAAAAGGAGAGGAGTCTGACAGCGTGTTGGGTTTTACCTGAAGGTGACCTGTAAAGAGGAGTCTGACAGCGTGTTGGGTTTTACCTGAAGGTGACCTGTAAAGAGGAGAGGAGTCTGACAGCGTGTTGGGTTTTACTTGAAGGTGACCTGTAAAGAGGAGAGGAGTCTGACAGCGTGTTTGGGTTTTACCTGAAGGTGACCTGTAAAGAGGAGAGGAGTCTAAGCAACAATAAGTTCCCTATGCTGGACGTACAGAAGAACAGAGTCCGGTTCAGCAACAGGTCTGTCACACAAACACAAAATGTGCCCCGCAATATGATCACTTTCTGTGTGTGTGTGTGTGCAGTCAGCTGAGTTCCCTGAATGAGGAGTATGAGGCTCACAATGCCATCGCCTCGGGTGAGAACAAACACACACTCTGCAACTTCTTATCAGTACAAATTTAATTCGAATTAGAGATCCATGTAGGAATTGAATTCCTAAATATTTCCTGTTGCCCCCCTTTAAACTATGTCCTTTGACCTCCCCAGGCTATGTGGACCCCCTGCAGTCGTTGAGTGATGTCGTCGCCCAGCTGGATGCAGTGATCGGCTTCTCTGTGGCCTCTATCTCCACCCCATCCCCTACACCAGGCCTCCTGGCTGTGGACTGCAGGGGTCTAGAGCTCCAACAGGCCATGCCCACCCTGCCTGGAGTCAAGACACAGCCTTCATAGAGCAGAGCTTATACAGTGCCGTCAGAAAGTATTCAGACCCCTTGACCTTTTTCACATTTTGTTACTTTACAGCATTATTTTAAAATTGATTACAATTGTTTTTTTTTTTCTCAATCTAAACACAACACTCCATAATGACAAAGCAAAATCAGCTTGGCCGGGCAGTTTCTATACATTTTTGCTCATTAATAAAAATTGGCCGTGTGCTTAGGGTGTTGTCTTGTTGGAAGAAAAACCTTCGCCCCAGTCTGAGGTCCGGTTCTGGAGCAGGTTTTCATCAAGGATCTCTCTGTACTTTGCTTCGTTTATCTTTCCCTCAATCCTGACTAGTCTCCCAGTCCTGCGGTTGTTTCACCGTAGGGATGGTGCCAGGTTTCCTGACGCTTGGCATTCAGGCCAAAGACTTCAATCTTGCTTTCATCAGACCAGAGGTTCTTGTTTCTCATGGTCTGAGAGTCCTTCAGGAGCCTTTTGACAAACTCCAAGCGGGCTGTCATGTGCCTTTTTTACTAAGGAGTGGCTTCTGTCTGGCCACTCTACCATATAAAGGCCTGATTAGTGGAGTGCTGCAGAGATGGTTGTCCTTCTGGAAGGTTCTCCCATCTCCACAGAGGAACTCTAGAGCTCTGTCAGAGTGATAATCGGGTTCTTGGTCACCTCCCTGACCAAGGCCCTTCTCTCCGATTGCTCAGTTTGGCCAGGCGGCCAGGTCTAGGAAGAGTCTTGGTGGTTCCAAACTTCTTCCATTTAAGAATGATGGAGGCCACTGTGTTCTTGGGGACCTTCAATGCTGCAGAAATATTTTGGTACCCTTCCTCAAATCTGTGCCTCGACAAAATCCTGTTTCGGAGCTCTACGGATAATTCCTTCGACCTCATGGCTTAGTTTTTGCTCTGACATAAACTGTGTGACCGTATATACAGGTGTGTGCCTTTCCAAATCATGTCCAATCAATTTAATTTACCACAGGTGGATTCCAATCAAGTTGTAGAAACATCTCAAAGATGATCAATGGAAACAGGATGCACCTGAGCTCAATTTCGAGTCTCACAGAGAAGGGTCTGAATAGTTAAGTAAATAAGGTATTTCAGTTGTCTCCCTTTTTTATTTAATCCATTTTCGAATAAGGCTGTAATGTAACAAAATGTGGAAAAAGTCAAAAGTCTGAATACTTTCCGAATGCACCGTATATCATCACACACACAGTGCTCTGTTTGCCTGTGTGTAGAAGATGCGGGTGAACTACATGAACATCTTGGCCATGTTCTGTTATAATCTCTACCCGGCACAGCCAGAAGAGGACTGGCCACCCCACATAGCCTGGTTCCTCTCTAGGTCTCTTCCTAGGTTTTGGCCTTTCTAGGGAGTTGTTCCTAGCCACCGTGCTTCTACACCTGCATTGCTTGCTGTTTGGGGTTTTAGGCTGGGTTTCTGTACAGCACTTTGAGATATCAGCTGATGTACGAAGGGCTATATAAATAATTTTGATTTGATTTGATGAATGTCGATAATCATGAATGTTTCAAATGAGGTGACAATACAGAATATCACCTTTTATTTCAGGGTATTGTCATATCTGATTTACCATTTAGAAATGAAAGCACTTTATGTATCTAGTCCCCCCATTTGAAGGTGTCAAGTATTTGAACAAATTTCACTTACAGTGTACTAAAGTAGTCAACAGTTTAGTATTTGGTCCCATATTCCTAGGACATAATGAACACATCAAGCTTGTGACTCTTCAAAGTTGTTGGATGCATTTACAGCATGTTTTGGTTGTGTTTTGGATTATATGTTGTCCAATCGGAAGTGAATGGTGAATACTGTGGCAGGTAGCCTCGTGGTTAGAGCGTTGGGCCAGTAACCGAAAGGTTGCTCGATCGAATCCCCGAGCTGACAAGGTAAAAATCTGTAGTTCTGTCCCTAAGCAAGGCAGTTAAACAACTGTTCTCCAGGCACCGTGGATGTCGATTAAGGCAGCCCCCCACACCTCTCTGATTCATAGGGGTTTGGTTAAATGTGCAAGACACATTTCAGTTGAAGGCATTCAGTTGTACAACTGACTAATGTATTGTCATTTTGTAGTCACTTTTATTGCAAGTAAGATTAAAAGATGGTTGTGAAAACTACTACATGAATGTGGATGTTACCATGATTATGGATAATCCTGAATGAATTGTGAATGATGAGTGCAAATGTTAGAGGGACAATGATAATCCCCCCCCCCAAAAAAATGGCTAATCTTCCCCATTATTGGTAATGAGTTTAGCATGCTTTGGTATATAGCACCTTTATTGAACAAAACACAACCCAAAACACAACTGCATCCAAGGAGTTCGTAGTCACATTCTTGATGTAGTCATTGCGTGCTAGGAATATGATATGTTTCAAAGCCAATTGCTCCTTTGGCCACCTTTCCTTCCAGTTCTCTGCTGCCAATGACTGGAACGAACTGCAAAAATCACTAAAGCTGGAGACTCATATCTCCCTCACTAACTTTAAGCACCAGCTGTCAGAGCAGCTCACAAATCACTGCACCTGTACATAGCGCATCTGTAAACAGCCCATCCAACTACCTCATCCCCATACTGTTATTTATTGTTTTGTTCCTTTGCACCCCAGTATCTCTACTTGCACATTCAGCTTCTGCACATCTACCATTCCAGTGTTTAATTGCTAAATTGTAATTATTTCACCACTATGGCCTATTTATTTCCTTACCTCCCTTATGCTACCTCATTTGCACACATTGTATATACTTTTTCTATTGTGTTATTGACTGTATGTTTGTTTATTCCATGTGTAACTCTGTGTTGTTTGTGTCGCACTGCTTTGCTTTATCTTGGCCAGGCCACAGTTGTAAATGAGAACTTGTTCTCAACTAGCTTACCTGGTTAAATAACGTTAAAATAAAATAAAACAATTTAAAATAGGACCAAATACTGTTGACTACTTTGGTGCACTCAGTGAAATTTGTCTAAATACTTGACGTCTTCAAAATGGGCGGGGGACTAGATCTACAGTGCTTAAATAGTGCTTAAATTTCAAAACGGTAAAACAGATATGTATTAATATGCTCTCAAATAAAAGCTGACTATAAAACATTTAATCGCAAATCCAAAATGCTGGAGGATAGAGCCAAATTAAAACATTTAGCTTCACTGTCCAAATACATACACATTGCAGTGTATGTAGCTCATTGGCTTGTAGTTACTCCAACTTCCTAATACACTCTCTCTCCATAGCTCATTGGCTTGTAGTTACTCCAACTTCCTAATACACTGTCTCTCCATAGCTCATTGGCTTGTAGTTACTCCAACTTCCTAATACACTCTCTCTCCATAGCTCATTGGCTTGTAGTTACTCCAACTTCCTAATACACTGTCTCTCCATAGCTCATTGGCTTGTAGTTACTCCAACTTCCTAATACACTCTCTCTCCATAGCTCATTGGCTTGTAGTTACTCCAACTTCCTAATACACTCTCTCTCTCCAGGAGGAAGGATTGTTCCAGTCGTTTCAAGAGGGGAAATCTCTGCAGGCCGCCACCACTACTGACCAGGAGGTAAAGGCAGAGCTTAAAGCCATTAAGGTGGAGGTTGCCCATAACACATCAGTGAGCTCCAATGCAAGTTCAGACCTTCTACAGTAGTTGTAGCACATGATCCGTTTTCCTTTTCTGCGTAGTCTTTCCTCACCATTTTTCTAGTTTCATAAAACATGTAAACATGTTTCCAATAAAATATTGTTCAACATTTAAAAATCGTTCTGTATTTTCCTTTAGACATTAATGCTGGTTGCATGAATAAACCCTTTACCTCAGCCGAGACGCCAGATCAACATCCCGAGGACACTAAGCATCTTTAGAGCAGATTACATGGCAGTTCAAATTGGAAGAAACAATTGACGAACAGTCTCCTTTATACACACGAATAAAAGTTGAGTAAATCATAAACAATAAATCTTTCGTTTTCACACGAAGTTCAAGTTATAAATAACGTTAGTGTGATTTGTGCATAATTCATAAACAAACCTGAGTGTGAGAACATTTTAGCCTGGCTGACGCGAGAGAGCAGTGACACACTGGTCTGGTCAGGAGTCCGTTGTTGGTGCAATATTCGCACACAACTTTACTTGAGCTTTGATTGGATTTTAGTTTGCTTGTTTGTTACCAAATGTTGTATTGCAAGGGAGGTTGGTGGGAGGAGCACAGGCTCATTGTAAATGGGTCGGACGGAATCAAATCAATCGTAAAAAGCAGACACACCGCTGATCTAATAGTTTTATTTTCTTACAAACGACCAGTTTCCCGTCTTCTTTTTTTTTTCTTCCTAGGAAATGAAACCCTTTTTGAATTCATACTAGCATCTACATAATGGTTGTATTAATACTTCACAATATATTAAGTCTAGGGCTGTGTCCCCCTGGTCAGACGTTATTGATGCGTGCCAGATCTTATGCCTGGGAAGGTATTTTACCCATCAAATTAACCACATATGTAATAGCAATCTGGTTCCCGACGGCACAGTCGACGACGTGGCACGCAGCGTCTGAGCAGGGGCACACGACCTTGATGTTATGGTACACATGCATACGATCCAGGCTGTATGAGGAGCCACAGTCACCAGAATACAAAGACAGAAAAAGGAAGGGGGGAGAGAATAGTAGAGGGAGAGATCAGGGTAAGGTAGAGAGAGGGGGAAGTAGGGAGGGAGGAGAGGGAACAAGAAGGGGAGAGAATATGAGAGGGCACTGCAGAACGACTCCTCTGTCCCAGTTTGAAAAAGGCCCGACGCCCCCATATCTGACTCTCTCCAGAAACATGGACTGCATATGAACACAACCATACACATGCACACTTCCAACAAACACACACACACAATCTTCCACCAGTCCTACATCTACTAGCCTGGAGAGAGTCTTTAGTGTTAAACGTGATTCTCTTTCACAGAAAGAACAAATCCACTGGGACATTAACAGCTACTGCAGCAAGCCTGGGGTCAACACGACAAACATTTATAATTATAATATATAATAATAAAAAGACATTCAAATACAGTAAGATTTTTTGCTTGTAAATACAAAACTACATGAGAAAGCATTAAAATAATATCTGTTGATCAGAATAACATATTATAAAAGCAGAGGTGCTTGATCAAAGTCCCTCTCTTCCGTTAGCAGTACATATGTATATATCAGCCATCCACTGCCTAGTAACAGATGCCTCTGAACAGGAAACGCTTTCTCAGTGGGTGGGGCTAAATCTCCTTTCTTCCTGTCTTGGGAGGAAGTTCGATTCCCAGGATCCTGGAGAGTCGCCGAGAGGTGAGGGGTCACAGGCGAAGGAAGTCTCATTGGCCACTCTGACATTATCCGAGTAGCCACTTCCCTACCCTCTCCACACTCACTCTCCATCCTCTACCTGGCCATTTGGCGTCCAGAGATGCAATGGTGAGAATCTCATGTGGCCGTTCAGTACGAGTCCGTTTCTCAACACAGTACACCAGAGGCTAAGCCAGACCAGTCAAATTCAGACCAGCTTCATAGTTCCCTTTAGAAGAGACTCCCAAGTGCATCACTGTCTCAGTCTCTCGCTGAATCTCAGGGTTCCTCAATGCCAGTCCCTGCTGAAAACCCCGTGTTCAGTCTCTCTGGCTCCCTATGGCCAGCGTGTGTGAGTGGTGTATATGTCTGTGTGTGCGCGCGCATATATATGAGTGTGTTATGAATGTGTGTTATGTAGTGTGTGTATGTAGATTATAGGGGGGGTGTTTATGTAGTGTGTGTGTACATGTGATGTGTGTGTGTTCAGTTGTGTTGCAGCGTGTTGGACTCTATGGGCGGGGCTGAGTCGTAAAGTGTGTCCGTGTCGTGTGTGGGTTCTCCAGCCAGAGTACAGGGGTTGGACAGAGTTCCCGCTCCACAGTCACAGAAAAACCTAGAGAGAGAGAGATTGGGGGGGGACATGGATTACAGCACAGGGCGTGAGAGAAAGAAAGATCCAAAACATAAATCTAAAAAGATTCTCATCGAAAACTAGATCTGACAGTCCTTCAATTCTTCTGAAACAAAACGCCACAAGTGGGACCATCTAGTTGGTAGTAAACGGTTGGTGTGGGCTACTCACCTATCGTGCCGTATAAACTCCACGTCGTGTCCTTGGTGACACTTCTTGATGCAGTTCACACAGATGGCGTTCCGGTCTGTCGTATTGCAGGTGTGACACCTGGACACACACAGGTCAAAGAAAACATCAGTGGAGTAACTGCTGTGTACTTGAAGAAGTCGTGCATGGGCTGGTGTGTGTACTTGTAGGAGTCGTGCATGGGCTGGTGTGTGTACTTGTAGGAGTCGTGCATGGGCTGGTGTGTGTACTTGTAGGAGTCGTGCATGGGCTGGTGTGTGTACTTGTAGAAGTCTGTGCTGGTGTGTGTACTTGTAGAAGTCGTGCATGGGCTGGTGTGTGTACTTGTAGGAGTCGTGCATGGGCTTGTGTGTGTACTTGTAGGAGTCTGGTGTGTGTGTGTGTGCATGGGCTGTGTGTGTGTAGGAGTCTGGTGTGTGTGTGTGTGTAGTCTGTGTAGTAGGAGTCTGGTGTGTGTGTACTTGTAGGAGTCGTGCATGGGCTGTGTGTGTACTTGTAGGAGTCTGGTGTGTGTGTGTGTCGTGGAGTCTGGGCTGGTGTGTGTACTTGTAGGAGTCTGGTGTGTGTGTGTACTTGTAGGAGTCATGCATGGGCTGGTGTGTGTACTTGTAGAAGTCTGGGTGTGTGTACTTGTAAAGTCTGGTGTGTGTACTTGTAGAAGTCGTGCATGGGCTGAAGTGGGTGTACTTGTAGAAGTCGTGCATGGGCTGGTGGGTGTACTTGTAGAAGTCGTGCATGGGCTGGTGGGTGTACTTGGAGGAGTCGTGCATGGGCTGGTGTGTGTACTTGGAGAAGTCGTGCATGGGCTGGTGTGTGTACTTGGAGGAGTCGTGCATGGGCTGGTGTGTGTACTTGTAGGAGTCGTGCATGGGCTGGTGGGTGTACTTGTAGGAGTCGTGCATGGGCTGGTGTGTGTCTGTGTACTTGTAGGAGTCGTGCATGGGCTGGTGTGTGTACCTGTAAAAGTCATGCATGGGGTAGGAGGTGTAGCTGGAGATCTTGTAGAGACATTGTCCTCTGCTCACAGCTTTCTCTATGGCGTCCTGGTTATTCATTATCTTATTATCTGGAAGAGAGGCGGAGCAGAGGATGAGAGCCTGTCCACTTGATAGACATCCCCAAAAGATCACATACCCAGAGAGTGCAGTGACCAAGAACCTTTTTCTATACAGTCTAAGCCAGCCATAGTCACTGCGCGTCTCACGGCAACCCTATTGGAGTCTCTCTGCAACAATCTGAATGAATGTGTTGTGCAAGTTATTATTCAGTCAGCTGAATGTGCTGCTTAATTAGTACATCGAACCATGGTTACGCCAGTAACCTCTAGTATCCACTATTAGCAGCTGGGACAAACACAGATAATATTCCTAGGAATTTGACTATAGCTGTTGAACAGAGTATGACCCCATTCCTGAAAGCAGAGACTCTCAGGAACACATACGTGTCTTCTGTTTCCATCTACGACGAACACAAGCTGTGTAGGACTCGTTAGAAGGGAGAGTGATGAATCTGCGCAGAATGACTGGGGGAAATGAACTGATTAAAACCATATACTTCCTTCAGACTGAAATCTAACAAATATCTTTGAGCTATAACTTTTGAGATAATGGCAATAAGGCCATGTTCAAAAGATTCATCAAATTATTTAGTAACATTTGCTTCTAATAGCCAAGTGTCCTACAATGGAGAATGAAATAGCTTGTTTGTCCATGTTAATTAGTATCTATAAATATCATGTGTGAATTCATTTGAATTCTTGCCCCCCCCCAACCCCCTTTCTCCGACGGGTAGCCTAGGGTGGCTCGCCCAGCGAGGTTATTTCACAAGTGGCTACTTCAGAAATACACTGACTACCACTGGTCTGGCCTGTTAGCGCTATATTACCCTACCCTGTTAGCGCTAGCTACCTTTCATGGTGACGTTCACCCCCGAGGCGAGGAACAGGCCTCCGAAACGGTTGTTGAAGATCTGGTTCCCCTCCAGAGTTGCAGTGGCGTGGTTGGTTATCTCGATACCTGAGACAGGAAATGACATCCTCAACACAGGTGACGGACGACGAGTAGGTTACAGTATTGACCAGTCAGGACAGTAAAGTTGATGTAAAATGTTGACACATGGGCAGCTCACCTGCAGCAAAACCGTCAAAGATGCGGTTCTTGCGGAGCACCGGGTGGCTGTTGGTGCTGATGAGGACCCCTGCCTGGGCGTTCCTGAAGATATCGTTCTCCTCCAGGAGACCTCTCCCTCCGTTAAAGATACAGATGCCTCCGTCTCTCCCGTCGTGGATCTTGTTGCGCCGCAGCGTGGGGTTGCTGTCCGTCTTAATCCACACGCCCGCCATGGCGTTGTCGAAGATCTCATTGTCCTCGATGAAACCCAGACCGGAGTTGTAGACCAGGATGCCTCCGTTCTGTCCTCCCCAGATCTTGTTGCGTCGGATCTTGGGGTTGCTGCCCGTCCTATAGACAACCAACAGTGTTAGTAAAACCGCTATCTAACATTAGTGAAACGGTATCGTGCCCACCGCGTGTCCGGACTGGCGTGTGAGGAGGCAGGACGTACCGTATTTGAACGCCGGAGTACATGTGATTGTAGATGTCGTTGTCTTCCAACACCCCATGGCCGTTGTCATAGAAATACACGCCAACCTGAGAGGGAGGAAGGGCGTTAGGTTGGACTGATAAACTATTTAGAGTTCAGACACTAACGAGACAGGCCTCCAATTCTCACAGGATACAAGAATATCCCTTATGTATTTGTTCTTCCAATGATAACGGTGAGAGAATGAGTGTGGGCTGTGTGTTACCTGTTTGCCGCTGTGGATGCGGTTCCTGCGGAGGACAGGTGTGCTGCCGGTGGTCACCCAGACTCCTGCCAGCGTGTTGCTGTACACCTCGTTCTCCTCGATCACACCCTGGCCCTTCTCATGCTGAACACACACAACACTTAGCAACATCTCCTGAGATCTATATGGGAAAAATAGTTTGAAGAGTGTGTGTTTGTTTACCACGTAGATGCCGCCGTGCTGTCCGTCGTGGATCTTGTTATGGCGTACAATTGGGCAGCTGTTGGTTCTGATTTGGATTCCTGCCAGAGCGTTGCCATGGATATCGTTCCCCTCGATCAGGCCACGCCCATCGCCAAATATGTACACGCCCCCTTGGTTACCATTAAAGATTGCATTGCCCCTAGAGACGGACAGAACGTCAACAAACAGCCCATAATACTGAGAGAGGGGTTAGTGTCTATAATTTCATAGAGTAGTTCTATGTGCGTGTTTCCTGCATCGTAGTGCAACCTTGCGTGTGTATGTGTAACAGTATTGTAGGGGTGTATGTGTAACAGTATCGTAGGGTTACTATGTGTGTGTATGTGTAACAGTATTGTAGGGGTGTGTGTGTACTGTATCGTAGGGTTACTATGCGTGTGTATGTGTAACAGTATTGTAGGGGTGTGTGTGTACTGTATCGTAGGGTTACTATGCGTGTGTATGTGTAACAGTATTGTAGGGGTGTATGTGTAACAGTATCGTAGGGTTACTATGTGTGTGTATGTGTAACAGTATCGTAGGGTTACTATGTGTGTGTATGTGTAACAGTATCGTAGGGTTACTATGTGTGTGTATGTGTAACAGTATCGTAGGGGTGTATGTGTAACAGTATCATAGGGTTACTATGTGTGTGTAACAGTATTGTAGGGGGTGTGTGTGTACCGTATCGTAGGGTCGCTGTTGGAGGTGATCCAAACTCCAGCGAAGTTGTTGGCGTAGATCTTGTTTTCTATAAACTGTCCCCGTCCTTTCTCATGCACATAGATGCCCCCTGTCTGGCCATGGTGGATCTCACAGCGAACCACTGTAGGGTTGGCATACGCCTTCACCTCAAAGCCTGCTATACGATTCCTGTGGATGTTACAACTCTCAAAATAACCCTGAGGGGAGAGAGATACTGTCAGCATTGCAATGTACAGCACCAATGTAAAAACCTGAGAAATGGTGGGTGAGAGGTTATAGGTCAGTGAGTTACCATGCCGTGGTCGAAGGTGAAGACTCCTACATCTCGGCCGTGGTGGATGTGGTTTCGTCTGATGATGGGGTTGCCGTGGTTTTTAACCCAGATTCCCGCCAATGCATTATTACTGATCTCATTATCCTCATAGATACCCTGCAACACATTATGACACCATTATCCTCATAGATACCCCGCAATATATTGTCACATCATTATACCACAGCATTGTTGAATACTTGTTTCTGATTGGCCAGGAGGGCATTAAAACCAGAACGGGACAGTTGGGAAATACATCGGGACACCTTGCAATCATGATGCAATATGCTCCTTACAGTCGTGGCCAATAGTTTTGAGAATGACACAAATATTAATTTCCGCAAAGTTTGCTGCTTCAATGTCTTTAGATATTTTTGTCAGATGTTGCTATGGAATACTGAAGTATAATTACAAGCATTTCAGAAGTGTCAAAGGCTTTTATTGACAATTACATGAAGTTGATGCAAAGAGTCAATATTTGCAGTGTTGACCCTTCTTTTTCAAGACCTCTGCAATCCGCCCTGACATGCTGTCAATTAACTTCTGGGCCACATCCTGACTGATGGCAGCCCATTCTTGAATAACCAATGCTTGGAGTTTGTGGGTTTTTGTTTGTCCACCCGCCTCTTGAGGATTGACCACAAATTCTCAGTGGGATTAAGGTCTGGGGAGTTTCCTGGCCATGGACCCAAAATATCGATGTTTTGTTCCCCGAGCCACTTAGTTATCACTTTTTCCTTATGGCAAGGGGATCCATCATGCTGGAAAAGGCATTGTTCGTCACCAAACTGTTCCTGGATGGTTGGGAGAAGTTGCTCTCAGAGGATGTGTTGGTACCATTCTTTATTCATGGCTGTGTTCTTAGGCAAAATTGTGAGTGAGCCCACTCCCTTGGCTGAGAAGCAACCCCACACATGAATGGTCTCAGGATGCTTTACTGTTGACATGACACAGGACTGATGGTAGCGCTCACCTTGTCTTCTCCGGACCAGCTTTTTTCTGGATGGCACCAAACAATCAGAAAGGGCATTCATCAGTGAAAATGACTTTACCCCAGTCCTCAGCAGTCCAATCCCTGTACCTTTAGCAGAATATCAGTCTGTCCCTGATGTTTTTCCTGGAGAGAAGTGGCTTCTTTGCTGCCCTTCTTGACACCAGGCCATCCTCCAAAAGTCTTTGCCTCACTGCTGTGCATGCAGATGGACTCACACCTGCCTGCTGCCATTCCTGAGCAAGCTCTGTACTGGTGGTGCCCTGATCCCACAGCTGAATCAACTTTAGGAGACGTCTTGGCGCTTGCTGTACTTTCTTGGGCACCCTGATGCCTTCTTCACAACAATTGAACCGCTCTCCTTAAAGTTCTGTATGATCTGATATATGGTTGTTTTAGGTGCAATCTTACTGGCAGTAATATCCTTGCCTGTGAAGCCCTTTTTGTGCAAAGCAATGATGACGGCACGTGTTTCATTGCAGGTAACCATGGTTGACAGAGGAAGAACAATGATTCCAAGCACCACCCTCCTTTTGAAGCTTCCAGTCTGTTATTCGAACTCAATCAGCATGACAGAGTGATCTCCAGCCTTGTCCTCGTCAACACTCACACCCGTGTTAACGAAAGAATCAGACATGATGTCAGCTGGTCCTTTTGAGGCAGGGCTGAAATGCAGTGGAAATGTTTTTTTGGGGGGGGGATTCAGTTCATTTGCGTGGCAAAGAGGGACTTTGCAATTAATCTGATTACTCTTCATAACATTCTGGAGTATATGCAAATTGCCATCATACAAACTGAGGCAGCAGACTTTGTGAAAATGTATATTTGTGTCATTCTCAAAACTTTTGGCCACGACTGTACACATGCAAACCGTAACTTGCTACAATTACAGAAAGCTAAACCAACAACCACACACACCAAAATTGGAAACATAGTAAACACAGGTCCAACGATGAAAAACGTAGCTAGCAAGCGATTTGTGTTTGCAAATACATACTTCTTTTAATAGCACCTGATCTAGCGTGGTGAGTGAAACACAGATTTATCTGGTCACTACTGTTGCAGTCACGATCCAAGTGGTGCTATGCTGTCAAATCCTTCTACATGTTTCTAGTTTGACCCGCTGCTTTCAGCATCTGATATATTTTTAAAAAACATCAGTTGCCATGTTGGCAGGTTTGCTAGCAACAAACTATTTAGCTAACTTCTAGCTTAGTGTTTGATATGCAATGCTATCTCCCCGTAATGAACAGTGTTGACGAGTGTCCTGACGAGAAGGCACACACTTCTGCTCTGCCAAGTAAAAACGGGCATCAGCTCATTGTTATGGATGTAGGCAAAGGAATGTCAATAGAAAACAGTTTAAACAAATGCAAATGCAGCTACTTTGCTGTTATTCTGGCTGCAGAGGCCATGACTGTGTTAGCCGTAGCTAGTTGGCTAGCTAGCAAGCAAGGGATAAGAACGTTGCCATGGGAACATAGAGAACCAACGACTGGGTAGCGAACTATTCCTATGAAAGACTAGATCACATCTCTAGCAACCAGAAGATGTGATAGTATGAATTCACTTAAACATTTAAATATCAACGAATACATTTAATTTCTACCAGTAAATGTGTACTTTAACATGGTTTTCCTTGGCAACTGTGGTACACGCCTCTGCTACTCCGTACATTACCTTGGCAAACGGACTCGGCTCCCCCTCGTCCAATATTTCCAAGGTAATGCACAGAACGTGGGCGTTTATCCCTTACGTATCCCCATAGATACCATGCAATACATTATCCTCATAGATACCGTGCAGGAATACATAGTCAGAGGTTTTTTAAGAGTGGTTAGTGGTGTGCATGGTCGGTGATGTGTTTGTTTACCTGTGCATGGTCGGTGATGTGTTTGTTTACCTGTGCATGGTCGGTGATGTGTTTGTTTACCTGTGCATGGTCGGTGATGTGTTTGTTTACCTGTGCATGGTCGGTGATGTGTTTGTTTACCTGTGCATGGTCGGTGATGTGTTTGTTTACCTGTGCATGGTCGGTGATGTAAAGTCCAACGTTCTCACAGTCGCTGATGTTGCAGTGTTTGATGGTAGGACACGCCCCCTGGCCGCTCACACACACAGCCGAGCCCACTGGAGTAGAGAAACTACATTACCCAACATCCCCCACTGGAGACAAACTAAACAGGCAAAACACAGGCAAAACACACAAGCCCTACTGTGGACTGTGTGCACATTACCTGTGCAGGTAGATCTGATGATACAGTGGTCTATGTTGGGAGAACAGTTGACAGTAATCTCCAGACAGTGGTGGGCGTTGTGGTGCTGAGCCGACTTATCATCTGGGTTAAACTGAAGGTGAAACAACAGGTTAGAGGGGAGATGTGGGGAGAGTGTGTGTGTGTGTGAGAGAGAGAGAGAGTTGGATCGGTGTTAGCAGCGTACCCTAATAGTCATGTATCCTACGTAGGCGTCCTCCGATCCCTCCATGAAGACAAACGTCGAGTCTCTGGTGTTCTCAATAACCACTTTATCAGACACCTTACCAGGAGCTACACACACAAAAAGAAAGGCAATTTCTACCACTAGATAATACAGAGAGGCAGAAAGAGCAAGAGACAGACAGACAGACCACACACAGTACCTGCTCCAATCATGGTGATAGGGGACTCTATGTAGATCCACTCGTCAGTGTAGATCCCAGAGTGGACAAAGATCAGCCCATCAAAATGACTCTCCTGCACCCCTCCTAACGCATCTTCTATGGTGTCATAGTACTGGAGACAGACACGGTTACATCAAATCAAGCTAGAATGGAGCTGACTCGCAGCCATATTGCTTTCAGTAGACCATGAGTATAATTATGTCTCTTACCAGCATATTCTCCCTGCCTTTGAACCTCCCAGGGTTGCTGTAGAAATGTTCAGCAAAGCCTGGCTTCACGTGGGCTCCTTTATACTGCAACACAATTTTACAACAATGTTAAAATAACATCAACACAATGTTTGTCTAACCACACACACACACACCAGTATAATACATAGAGTAGCCAGCCAAATAGAACATGTAGCCAACCAGGCACCCCTGGGCCTGTCAGATTATTTTCTCCAAAAGCAGCTCTATTTTGGTGGCCTCTGGTACAGTCGAATGTATTGATTCCATTTCAAATACACAGCCAAATGACTTAATACTTTAGAGAATTTACCTCCCAGATTGGAAAAATGTGTTGTGGTATTTTTTTTTAGGAAAGACATGACCTTAAAATTACTTAAAAAAATATGAATTCAGTGTATTGTTAGTTGTTTTGGATTTTGTCTAGTTCCAGGCCTATATGATCAGGACTATTTCCCAAGAAAGAGAACATAACTTTTTTTAATGTTAACATTTAACCTGTCTTTTCTTGATTAGTCATATTTACAGTTTCACTACAAGATATGAATTGTCACAATGTTTCTTCTTCAAATTCTGTACTTTATTTAAAAAATAAATAAAAAAGTACAGTATATAGCCCACATTCTTTTTTTCAGGTTTTTGCATTCAAAAATCACTTCTTTAAAAAAATAAAATTGTCCACAACAATGCTTAAACCACAGCAGGAGACCACTTTTGAGGACTGTGAAAAGTCGTAAGACATTTTAACTTTGGGATGTAGTTACCCTTTAATTCCAGTGAGCACCTAGCAATAGGTTGTTAGCTTGTTTTTGTAGCGCACATACCATGGTAGAGATGGCAAAAACACATACCAGTGGTGAAACAGTACACAATTACCATACTGGAGTAAAAGTAGAGATACCTTAATAGAAAGTTACTCAAGTAAAAGTCATCCAGCAAAATACTACTTGAGTAAAAGTATTTTATTTTAAATATACTTAAGTATCAAAAGTAAATGTAACTGCTGAAATATACTTAAGTATCAAAAGAAGAAGTTAAATTTTAACTAATTTAGAATGCCTTATATTAAGCAAATCAGACGGCACCATTTTCTTGTTTTAAAAATGTACGGATAGCGAGGAGGAACACTCCAACACTATTTACAAAAGATGCATTTGTGTTTAGTGAGTTCGCCAGACTATAGGCAGTAGGGATGACCACGTGTTCTCTTGATAGGTGTGTGAATTTCACCATTCTCCTGTCCTGCTAAGCCTTCAAAATGTAACAAGTACTTTTGGTTGTCAGGGAAAATGTATGAAGTAAAAAGTACAATATTTCTATAGAAATATAGTGAAGTAAAAGTTGTCAAAAATATAAATTAGTTAAGTAAATATACCCCAAAAAACTACTAATACTTTCAAGTATTTTTACATAAGTACTTTACACCACTGACAAATACCTACTGACTTGATGAAAATAATCATGATATCATTCTGCCAGGTAAGCTTGGACTACTTGTTAACATTTCATTGAGAAGCAGGGCTTGACATTCACTTTTTTTTAGCCATTCCGTTAGATTAATGTAATGTTCGTTCACGAAGCAGCACGGCAGGAGAAATGTAGCACGCATTAAACTGAACGAGAGGCTCAATTGGACAAGTCATAATCATATCAAAATGGAGAGAAAATAGAACACATTGTTATAGACGACCACAAGACACTGCAGTGTCCTCTAGAAAAATAGGCTTCGGCTATTGGCCCAGATCGCCCTACATTCGAAAGAGAGAAAAAACTAAACATTTTCTGACCGGATATTTGGCGCTGCTGTAAGACTCTTAGGTCTGTTTACATTGTTATCTTGCTTTGTGTAAATATGACATATTTATTTAAATAGGCTAAAGCAAATAGGACTAAGTAATTTACTCAGAATGTCAAATATGCATTGCCCTGCTGTGCACTGCCTGGTCCTATTCTGATCAGGGTAATTGTTTTGAGAGTGAGTTTTATTACTTGAATGAACTTAAATCTATATTCTGGTTGTCCACCATTTCTTTTTTTACTTTCCCCCAGACAAACCTTAATGTCAAGCCCTGAGAAGGTTTATGGGAAAGCCTTTCCATCTACCAGAAGACTGTTTTCATTAGCATCATTGCTAACGGCCCCCCCCACACACACACACACACACACACACAGGAGCATTCGCGTTGCCTATTCAGTAAGCTGCAGGAAATAAAAATCACTGATGCATTCTGTTCATATCGTATGATAAACTTGGGCAAATTAACACATTTTCATCGACATTTTGTTGATTACCCCCCTAAGGTCAAATGTTTTTATATTGTTGAAACCGTTTTAATGCCTGGATTCCAAAAGGGCCCTAATGATCATATTTGGACCAGAACGAGGCTCCCCGCTGACTATCGTTCCTGCAGTGATGATTCACCACCTTCCTCGAATGTTTTCATAATTTATCTCCAGATAATCGCCAAAAACCCTGGGCCTACCAGTAGCCTATGCAAATTAGGGAGACAAATGAACGTCTCTCTCACCGATGCGATTCTGAAGGGCCACACGGACTGACAAGAGTCAGTCCCTTTAGCACCACTGTCTGACAAGCCCCGTCATCATAGGAAAGGAAACCTAGGAAATCATTTGGTTTACTTGTCCCGATGCAATACCATGGACCTATAACCACATTGCATGATTTATGACTGGCAAGGATTATAGATCTGCTTTACATAGTCGGACACCTTTTATAAACGAGTCAACATTTGCTGTTCAATTGTCAATCACAGCACAGTAAATAGCCTACTATCCACCACGACTCCGCGTGGCTGGCTATATGAAACATGCAATAGAAAATAAATCAATGTGCCAGAAAATAGTTAGACTAAGTGGTGGATTTCAACTCATCGTTACCACTTACATTACATGTGACGAGCAAATTCTCTCCCTCCTCAGTGTATAGAAATTCGACTGCAAACAAACACAGCGCACACAAATTGTACCGGGAGGTGGGACAGACAGCAGACTTAGTTTCCCTGTCATCGCCACTGAGGTATGGGTCATCGCCCTCTGTGACTGACAGGCGCCTATCCTAGATCGCCAGAAAAAGCATATCGTTCATTCTAGCGGACTCGACAGACTAGCAAATTTAAACTTTAAAATGAAAAGGAGCCTAGTTAAAATGAAGTACAAAAAGTAGCAGGCTGAAAATGATTATGTAACCGGCTAATTAACCAAATTCATGCACTAATGGAAAACACTGACACACACACACACACACACACAGTCGACGCACCAGTTGTTGGAAGCTGTCCTTCCAGGGGTTGGGGTGGTCGTGTTCCTCAGGACTGACCTGGTAGAACTTGCCTGGCTCGGGGTGCATCATGGGACGGGTGTACTCAAACACCTCCATGTACAGACGCTTCCTGGACACAAACAGAAAAGGCAAAGGTCAAGTTCAGGCATAGAGGGATGCACAAATCAACAGCCTTCATGTCAGTGTGGACCAATAACGATCGATAGTGACAGATTTTTTTTGGGGGGGGTGGTGACATATCAGTTAACTACAATGGGCAAGAAAATGTGTCACTGTTTTCCCTTCAGTATATAGAGTCACAGTCCACTGAAGATTGTGTACCAGAGTATAGGGTCGTTGGCTAGCTGGCTGAAACGTTTGCAGACACAGGCAGTCTGACAGAGGTCCTGCTCCAGGAGGTATGAGAAGATCTTCAGAACCACCTCATCTGGAAGCTTCTGCTGCAGGTACTGCTCTGCTAGAGCCGCTACACACAGATTCCATTAGTATTAATAGATGATCCATACAGTTGTAGAAAGAGCCATGCAGACACCTCACGTCATTGACTAGTACGCCGAGACACACATTCTTACCTGGCAGGTCGTGGCTCCTGCCAGAGACCCTGGCTCGTTTGGCTCGGTGACCGAAGGGTTCTGTCGTCGAGGTGGACGCTCCCTGTGTCAGAACACATATCAGTAACACACACACACAGCTACCTCCCCCAATGACTGAGACACTAACACACACACACACACACACACACACACATTCTGTCTCTCACACCAATACTGTCCTCTTCCATTCTCCCGAAATGTACACTGGTGCCAGTGGGAGTTTACACTGTTTCAAAAATAATGTATCAGAATAACATAATACATGCCATTCAGCAGACACTTTTATCCAAATCGACTTAGTCATGCATGTATACATTTTACATATGGGTGGCCCCGGGAATTAAACCGGCAACCCTGGTGGTGCAAGCACCCTGCTCCACCATCAGAAACACAGGACCACAAACCAGTCCTTTTAAACCCATTAAGGGACGTGAACAAACACAGAATGGTGCACTCTCTCGGTCTGACCTCCATAGCGGTCTTGCTGGGGCAGGCCGCTGCAGTACTGGAGGCTGTTCTCTTGGGCAGTAGAGACTTGCGTCGGAGCTGGTAGGGGCTGTTCCCAGCTGCAGGCCCAGACTCCTCCACAGCCACCTCCGCTGCTGCAGCTGGAGCCTCATCTGCTGGACACACAGAGGACACAGTCAGAACAAAGTCTGACACATATAGGCTGCGTTTACACTGGCAGCCCATTTCTGATTTTTCCACTAATAGGTCCTTTGACCAATTACTTCAGATCTTTTCCATAGCTGATCTGATTGGTCGAAACAAATTAGTGTGAAAAATATCAGAATTGTGCTGCCTGTGTAAACACAGCGCAAAGACACATACATCTTCTCCATCAGCACAGTTCAACAGACAAACACCAGCAGGCAAATGCCATTTAAACAACACCATCCACCCACACAGAATAATCACTACTGTAGTTGGTAAGGGTGTAAAGGGCTGATTAAACACACATTAGTAATGACAGCTGATCAGTGTCATCCTACTCCGCCTCTTCTAAAACGACTTTAGGTCATTCATAGACTGGGTGGTGTCATGGATGTGTTTAATATATGACAGGGGTAGGCTATTGTATTACAAGGCTGTGTGGGTGACAGATTATGGTTGGTGATTGATAACTGCAGATGCGTCCCTGCGGTTTGACTACCAGAATAGGGCCTGACTGTGCCCCACAATGTCCTTCCCTAGCTGGCCACCGGCCTCTTGACCATCACACTGCGATAACGAAGCCACAGCCCCTATAAAAGCCCCGAAAAGTTGACCTGCGGGTAAACGGGCCGACCAGACCTGCACAGACGAGTCAAAACTCATCTACGTAGGTACTACTGTTCGCTAGTAAATCTGCCAGGTAAACAAACACAGCTAGCTAGCCAACGTTAGCGCTCAGTTAGACATAACTGGTTAGCTTAACTAGGTAGTTAGCTTGCTGAATTAAATGCCTGATGAGTGTGAGCCACGCAGTTAACTAGCTGGTTGACTGCTTAACAGGAAAATGTACTTGTCTAAATTGCGGTTGATCGTTCATCGCTGAAGTAGACATTCATAGCTAGTCGTTAGCGAGCTAAAGTAACTCGCTAGTTACTGGAGAATGGGCAGCACACCCCAAAAATGTCAGTTCAAAATACAACGCAGATGAATTTAATCAGAAGCCATGATAGCTAGCTAGTAACGGTACTGCCATGCCCATGAACATTCACAATCTGCCAAAGTCGGTGGGTTCGCCTTGGGCGACGTTATGGATGGCTGCATAGTTATATGGGCTAGTTAACGTCAGCTAGTCAACGCGTTAGCGAACTACGCAGCAGGGAAAGCACTCACGCTACCCCCCCAGCCCCACTGGTAGCCACAGTCACTCAAGCCAAACAAAGCGCGGCCTGTGCCACAGAGGTACAAGCCTCGGCTTTGCCTAAATAACACTCTCGTTCCAGGTAGCTGAGGCTGGGGGTCACTGTGGAGCCTTGCCGTCCTGACAAGACTACAGCCCTACAGTGCTCTGGCGATGGTCCCTCTCACCTCGGTCCCCCTCGTTCCGGTCGGGCTGCACCGGGCGCGGCCTTGAGACTCGCCTGGGTCTCCGGTTGGTGGCTCTGACGGAGTTCATTTTTTGGAGAGTCTGTTGTTAAAATACAGAACGCTTTCCTCGACCATCCGCTTCACGCTTTAACACCAGGCCTCGACTACAACCCGGTGAGCCTCTCTCTCAAACCACCCTGCGCGCTAACTATCTACCCGGGTGTAGTTAGTGTTTTTCGGACTGCTCGCCACCAGCTCCGTATCTAGCAGGAGGAGCCATTAACTCACACAGGGACATTCGGAAAAAACACTGGAGGATGTCTGCCACCAATCACACCCTGGGCTCACAGCGACCTCCTGTGGCCAAGTATACACAGGTCCTCTTGAGAACGCTGCCCTCGTGTGTAGCTTGGAGTGCAGACTTTGGCTCCAACGCTACACAACACACCTGAATAAATCAAGGTCTTGTGGAGCAGTTGCTTAGCAGAATCAAGTGTTATAAAGCAGGAGGGGAGAGAGGGGATCTCTGCTTTGCATAGCCGAAGGGCGTTTTTGGTTAGGATAACCACACAATAGAGGCAGTGGGCCAGAACCAAACATACGGATATAACCCAGGATAGGCAGTGGGCCAGAACCAAACATAGGGATATAACCCAGGATAGGCAGTGGGCCAGAACCAAACATAGGGATATAACCCAGGATAGGCAGTGGGCCAGAACCAAACATACGGATATAACCCAGGATAGGCAGTGGGCCAGAACCAAACGTATGGATATAACCCAGGATAGGCAGTGGGCCAGAACCAAACATACGGATATAACCCAGGATAGGCAGTGGGCCAGAACCAAACATACGGATATAACCCAGGATAGGCAGTGGGCCAGAACCAAACATACGGATATAACCCAGGATAGGCAGTGGGCCAGAACCAAACATAGGGATATAACCCAGGATAGGCAGTGGGCCAGAACCAAACATACGGATATAACCCAGGATAGGCAGTGGGCCAGAACCAAACATACGGATATAACCCAGGATAGGCAGTGGGCCAGAACCAAACATAGGGATATAACCCAGGATAGGCAGTGGGCCAGAACCAAACATACGGATATAACCCAGGATAGGCAGTGGGCCAGAACCAAACATACGGATATAACCCAGGATAGGCAGTGGGCCAGAACCAAACGTATGGATATAACCCAGGATAGGCAGTGGGCCAGAACCAAACATACGGATATAACCCAGGATAGGCAGTGGGCCAGAACCAAACGTATGGATATAACCCAGGATAGGCAGTGGGCCAGAACCAAACATAGGGATATAACCCAGGATAGGCAGTGGGCCAGAACCAAACATACGGATATAACCCAGGATAGGCAGTGGGCCAGAACCAAACATACGGATATAACCCAGGATAGGCAGTGGGCCAGAACCAAACATAGGGATATAACCCAGGATAGGCAGTGGGCCAGAACCAAACGTATGGATATAACCCAGGTTAGGCTACAGGATAGTAGAGTGGGCACGCTGGTCAGTAAAAGCAATGGTCTGTAACATAATTGATATAATTGAGGGCAAAACCAGGTATCTCCAGCCTGGTGCTGTAGCACTTGTATGTGTGTGTGCTACTTCCATGCTCAATATCATGTTTTATGGCATTCGCTTGCGCAGATGTTGCGTGTTAATGGGTAAGTGGCTACTGTACTGCACACTAAACCTAGTCGCCTAGTTGTGAATCTGATCACTAGGGGACGGTCTAGAAATATGGTGCAATGTTGCCCTCTAGTCGTCCTTTGATGTGTACATAATAATACACTGAACAAAAATATAAACGCAACCATGTCAACGGTTTGGCTGAGTTACAGTTGACAGAAGGAAATCAATCAATTGAAATACATTCATTAAGTCCTAATCTATGGAATTCACTTACCTGAGAATACAGATATGCATCTGTTGGAAGTCTGTCCCAAAATAATTTGATTTGCTGGTTTTAAGCATTAAACTTTCATATAGCTCTTTGTTGACTGTTGCTGGGTGCTATCGTCCTCCATCAGCACCGGCCTGTACCCTACCTGCCCTAAGCTCTCTCCTGGCCCCTTACACTAAATCTGAATCTGTCCTGCTAGGTGACCTGAACTGGGATATTCTTAAACCACCTGACCAAGTCCTAAAGCCATGGGACTCTCTAAATCTATCTCAGATTATTACCAGTCCCACAAGGTATGACTCCAAACACCCAGAGAAGGCTACTCTCCTCAATGTTATCCTCACAAATAATCCTGCTAGGTATCAGTCTGGTGTTTTCTGTATTGACCTTAGTGTAATCACTGTTTTACAGCCTGTGTTCATAATGGCTGCTCAGTGAAACGACCTGTGCTGATTTGTCATAGACACTTGGTAAAAAACTTGAATTAGCAAGCCTTCCTTCATGAACTGGCCTCTGTAAATGGTATAGATTCAGCTTGATCCACTCTGTCGAAGACGCTTGGACCTTTTTTTTATTTTTATTTTCAGTGGTATTGTTAACAAACACACCCCCATAAAGAAAATGAGAATTAAAAACAGGTTCAACCCCTGGTTCGACCGTGATCTTGCAGAGTTATTCCACCTCAAAAATTGCATTTGGCGAAAGGCTCGGCACATGCATACTCAGGCTGACCGGCTGTCGTTCTGGCAAATAATATATAAGTGCACTCAGGCTGTCCGGAAGGCCAAAGTTAGTTCCTTTAAGGAGCAGTTCTCTCTCTGTTGGTCTAACCCCAAGAAGTTCTGTAAAACAGTTAAAGACCTGGAGAATAAACCCTCTTCACAGCTGCCCATGTCCCTTAATGTTGATGATGTGGTTATTACTGACAAGAAGCACATGGCTGAGCTCTTTAATCACCACTTCATTAAGTCAGAATTCCTATTTGACTAAGCCATGCCTCCTTGCCCGTCTAACATTTCCTCATCTCCCACCCCTTCTAATGCGACTATCCCCAATGCTTCTCCCTCTTTTTCCCCTGCCCTGCTACGAAGTTTGTCCCTGCAGGCAGTCACTGATCCCAAGTTGCAAAAGGAGCTCCTTAAACTTGACCTAAAAAAAACATCTGGGTCAGATGGTATAGACCCTTTCTTCTTTAATGTTGCAGCCCCTATCATCACCAAGCCTGTCTCTGACCTTATAACCTGTCTCTCCTCTCTGGGGAGGTTCCCATCGCTTGGAAGGCAGCAACAGTGCATCCTTTATTTAAAGGGGGAGATCAAGCTGATCCTAACTGTTATAGGTATATTTCTATTTTGCCCTGTTTATCAAAAGTGTTGGAAAAACTTGTCAATTATCAACTGACTGGCTTTCTTGATGTCTATAGTGTTCTCTCGGGTATGCAATCTGGTTTCCGCTCAGGTTATGGATGTGTCACTGCAACCTTAAAGGTCCTCAATGAATGTCACCATTGCCCTTGATTCTAAGCAATGTTGTGCTGCTATTTTTATTGACTTGGCCAAAGCTTTTGATACGGTAGACTATTCCATTCTTGTGGGCCGGCAAAGGAGTATTGGTGTCTCTGAGGGTCTTTGACCTGGTTTGCTAACTACCTCTCTCAAAGAGTGCAGTGTATAAAGTCAGAACATCTGCTGTCTCAGCCACTGCCTGTCACCAAGGGAGTACCTCAAGGCTTAATCCTAGGCCCCACGTTCTTCTCAATTTACATCAACAACATAGCTCAGGCAGTAGGAAGCCCTCTCATCCATTTATATGCAAATTATACAGTCTTATACTCAACTGGCCCCTCCCCGGATTTTGTGTTAAATGCTCTACAACAAAGCTTTCTTAGTGTCCAACAAGCTTTCGCTACCCTTAACCTTGTTCTGAACACCTCCAAAACACAGGTCATGTGGTTTGGTAAGGAGAATGCCCCTCTCCCCACAGGTGTGATTACTACCTCTGAGGGTTTAGAGCTTGAGGTAGTCACCTCATACAAGTATTTAGGAGAATGGCTAGACGGTACACTGTCCTTCTCTCAGCACATATCAAAGCTGCAGGCTAAAGTTAAATCTAGACTTGGTTTCCTCTATCGTAATCACTCCTCTTTCACCCCAGCTGCTAAACTAACCCTGATTCAGATGACCTTCCTTCCCATGCTAGATTACGGAGACATACTTTATAGATCGGCAGGTAAGGGTGCTCTTGAGCAGCAAGATGTTCTTTACCATTCGGCCATCAGATTTGCCACCAAAGCTCCTTATAGGACACATCATCATCATGTATACCCGTCACAAGACCCACTGAGGTTATTTATAAAACCCTCTTAGGCTTCACTCCCCCCTATCTGAGATATCTACTGCAGCCCTCATCCTCCACATACAACACCCGTTCTGCCAGTCACATTCTGTTTAAGGTCCCCAAAGCACACACATCCCTGGGTCGCTCCTCTTTTCAGTTCGCTGCAGCTAGTGACTGGAACGATCTGCAACTAACACTCAAACTGGACAGTTTTGTCTCAATCTCTTCATTCAAAGACTCAGTCATGGACACACTTACTGACAGTTGTGACTTCTTTGTGTGATGTATTGTTGTCTCTACCTTCTTGCCTTTTGTGCCTTTGTCTGTGCCTAATAATGTTTGTACCATGTTTTGTGCTACTACCATGTTGTCTTGCTACCATGTTGTTGTTATGTTGTGTTGCTACCATGCTGTGTTGTCATGTGTTGCTTCCTTGCTATGTTGTTGTCTTATGTCTCTCTTTATTTAGTGTTGTTTCTTGTCGTGATGTGTGTTTTGCTATATTTTATATTTTATATTGTTTTAAAAAAAAAAATTAATCCCAGCCCCCGTCCCCGCAGGAGGCCTGTTGCATTTTGGTAGGCCGTCATTGTAAGTAGGAATTTGTTCTTAACTGACTTGCCTAATTAAATAAAGGTTCAATAAATTAAAAAAAATGTTTTTAAAAAAGTTAGGGAGGAATTGTGTACAGATCCTTGCATCATGGGGCTGTGCATTATCGTGCTGAAACATGAGGTGATGCGGCAGATGAATGGCACGACAATGGCCCTAAGGATCTCGTCACGATATCTCTGTGCATTCAAATTGCAGTAGATAAAATGCAATTGTGTTCGTTGTCTGTAGCTTATCCCTGCCCATACCATAACCCCACCACCACCATGGGGCACTCTGTTCACAACGTTGACATCAGAAAAGCGCTCGACCATACCACACCATACACGCTGTCTGCCGTCTGACCGGTACAGTTGAAACTGGGACTAATCCGTGAAGAGCACATTTCTCCAGCGTGCCAAGTGAGCATTTGCCCACTGAAGTAGTTTACGGCGCCAAACTGCAGTCTGGTAAAGACCCTGGTGAGGACGACGAGCACGCAGATGAGCTTCCCTGAGACGGTTCCTGACGCTTTGTGCAGAAATTCTTCAGTTGTGCAAACCCACTGTTTCAACAGCTGTCCGAGTGGCTGGTCTCAAACGATCCCGCAGGTGAAGAAGCCGGATGTGGAGGCCCTGGGCTGGCGTGGTTACACGTGGTTACATGTGGTCTGTGGTTGTGAGGCCAGTTGGTCGTACTGCCAAATTCTCTAAAATTATGTAGAAGGCGGGTTATGGTAGAGAAATGAACATTACATTCTCTGGCAACAGCTCTGGTGGACATTCCTGCAGGCAGCATGCCAATTGCATGCTCCCTCAATTTGAGACATCTGTGGCATTGTGTTGTGTGACAAAACAGCACATTTTAAAGTAGCCTTTTATTGTCCCCAGCACAAGGTGCACCTGTGTAATATTCATGCTGTTTAATCAGCTTCTCGATATGCCACACCAGTCAGGTGGATGTACTATCTTGCCAAAGGAGAAATTTTAATTTTACCTTTATTTAACTAGGCAAGTCAGTTAAGAACAAATTCTAGGAACAGTGGGTTAACTGCCTGTTCAGGGGCAGAACGACAGATTTGTACCTTGTCAGCTCGGGGATTTGAACTTGCAACCTTCCGGTTACTGGCCCAACGCTCTAACCACTAGGCTACCCTGCCACTCACGAACAGGGATGTACATACATTTGTGTACATCATTTGTGAGAAACAAACTGTTTGCATATGGAACATTTCTGGGATCTTTTTATTTCAGCTCGTGAAATAAACACTTTACATGTTGCGTTTATATGTTTGTTCAGTATAATTTGGTGGGTGCTTATATTTGTCCTATTAATACACGTGTGATTTTGAAATGTGTGTTTTTTTTCATTTCTGAGTGGGGTCACAGGCAGTATCAACGCCGACCCTGGAGCAATTTAGGGTCTAGTTCCTTGCTCAAGGGCACACCGGCAGAATTGTCACCTTGTCGGCTCGGGGATTCAAACTAGCGACCTTTTGGTACTGGACTAACGCTCTAATCGCTAGGCTACCCCGCTGCCCTGGTAGGTGGTAAGTGGTAGTAGCTAGGCCTAGGGACTGGGGGTTGATTTGGGACTGGGCATCAGAGTGTTTTTCCACATTCAGGTGGACTCATGGACCTGCCTTGCACCTGCAACCTTGAAATAATATCTTTGGAGTGTGTGTGTGTTTGATACACTGTGTGTGTATGAGGCATATCTACCAGCATTTTCCGTCCTCATGATAAACCGGCTGCGTGCAGCTGTGTAACTCGCTCTCTCTCTCTCTCTCTCTCTCTCTCTCTCTCTCTCTCTCTCTCTCTCTCTCTCTCTCTCTCTCTCTCTCTCTCTCTCTCTCTCTCTCTCTCTCTCTCTCTCTCTCTCTCTCTCTCTCTCTCTCTCTCTCACTCTCTCTCAGGCACACACACACAGAAGGGTTGGGTGATTGGTCTTTGTCCTTGAACAATTTGGATGTGCTGAAGGACAGAATGTTTCTGATAACACAAGAAATGAATCAAGTACGTGTGTGGGTGAGGGTTAGTTTTGGCTTCTCTCTGTGCTGCCAGTACACACTATACCTAACATTTCAACTTTCTAGGCTAAATTAGGCTAAATTAATCTCCAAAACTCGAAGCACCTCAAATACTTTGGAGTTGCATTTGACCCGGGTTTGCAAACAACAACAAACACAAACATTATAACTTTATATATCTCTTAAAAACATTTATCTTGAACTTTATATTGAGAAGACAGGGGAAATGTGAACCGCCAAACCTTCGCTCCCAATGGGCTCGGGAGGCGAAGGTTGAGTCATGCGTCCTCCAAAACATGACCCGCCAAACCGCGCTTCTTAACACGCTGCCAGCTTAACCTGGAAGTCATCCACACCAATGTGTTGGAGGAAACACCGTCCAACTGACGACCGAGGTCGACCTGCAGGCGCCCAGCCCACCACAAGGAGTCACTAGAGCACGATGAGCCAAGTAAAGCCCCCCCCAGCCAAACCCTCCTCTAACCCAGACAATTGTGCGCCACTCAATGGGACTCCAGATCGTGGCTGGGTTGTGATACAGCTCAAGATCGAACCTGGGTTTGTAGTGATGCCTCTAGCACTGTGATGCAGTGCCTTAGACTGCTGTACCACTCGGGAGGGACCATC
The DNA here is from genome assembly GCF_018296145.1 of Oncorhynchus tshawytscha. Taxonomy (NCBI): domain Eukaryota; kingdom Metazoa; phylum Chordata; class Actinopteri; order Salmoniformes; family Salmonidae; genus Oncorhynchus; species Oncorhynchus tshawytscha. Next base: position 21,672,124 of record NC_056452.1, on the reverse strand, counting down.
AGATGTAAAAGTTTAAACTCAACAGTGTACGTCTCTGTTTCTCTTCACGTCTCCAGCAGTGTCCAAAGTGTCCCTAAAAGTGCCCCACACCAGTAAATAAAACCAAAGTTCACACGAAAACCCAAAACTTAACAAGACTTTTAATTGGCTAAACCAAATCAGGCCACTATTTTCACATATCAACGCAATAGGTCAAACTAATTAAGTAGACTGTACAACAAAGAATTCAAACCAACAGTGCCTCTTAAATAATTGACAGGTTTCTTTCTTTGAAGTTTAAACATTAAAGCAAACATTTGTTTCATGCAATGCAAAACAACATAGTAGAAGGTGGTGTTTCTAATACATGGTTTTAACAGGGTTTTACATGTTTTATATGTTTAGTGTTAAGCTAATATTGGGGATTTACCACCACATGCAGTCCTGGAGTATTGAACCAAACCTTTTCATTAATTTATTGTGTCTAGTAGATGGTGGTGAAATTGTTTGAAGACATTCACAAACAAGCCAATTTGAAGAAGACAATGCTCTGATCATGGCTGATCTGCTACTGGATCCTGGACTTCCTGACGGGCCGCCCTCAGCTGGTGTGGATGGGCCCTCAACATGGGGGGCCCTCATGGGTGTGTGCTTAGTCCCCTTCTGTACTCCATGTTCACCCACGATTGCATGGCCACGTACGACTCCAACACCATCAAATTTTCTGACGACACAGCGGTGGTAAGTCTGATCACAGACGGCAGTGACAGCCTACAGGGAGTAGGTAGAGACCTGGCAGTGGGGTGCCCGGACAACAACTTCTCCCTCAACGTCAGTAAGACCAAGGAGCTGATCGTGGACTACAGGAAACAGGCGGGCAAGCAAGCCCCCATCCACATCGAGGGGGCTGTAGTGGAGCGGGTCGAGAGCTTCAAGTTCCTTTGTGTCCACATCACTAAGGACTTAACGTGGTCCACAAACACCCACACAATTGTGAAGAGAGTGTGACAGTTTCAGGAGGCTGAACAGATTTGGCATGACTCAAAAAGTTCTACAGCTGCACCATTGAGAGCATCTTGACTGGCTGCATCACCGCTTGGTATGGCAACTGCTCCTCCCTCAACCGCAAAGTTCTACAGAGGTTTTGTTGAGAGAATGCCAAGAGTGTACAAAGCTGTCAAAGTGTGTCTACTTAGATTCTTCAAACATATAAAATATATTTTGATTTGTTTAACACCTTTTTGGTTACTACATGATTCCATATGTGTTATTTCATAGTTTTGATGTCTTCACTATTATTCTACAATGTAGAAAATAGTAAAAATAAAGAAAAACCCTTGAAAGACTAGGCGTGTCCAAATTTTTGACTGGTACTGTATATATTTATATATGTGTTTATATATATATATATAATGTTTCATGTGCTGAAATAAAAGATCCCAGACATTTTCTATACACACAACTTTTTTCCCCCTCACATTTTGTGCACAAATTTGATTATATTCCTTTTAGCGAGCATTTCTATTTTGCCAAGATAATCCATCCATCTGACAGGTGTGGCATTTCGAGAAGCTGATTAAACAGCATGATCATTACACAGGTGCACCTTATGCTGGGGACAATAAAAGGCCTCTCTAAAATGTGCAGTGTTGTCACACAACACAATGCCACAGATGTCTCAAGTTTTGAGGGAGCGTGCAATTGGCCTGCTGACTGCAGGAATGTCCACCAGAACTGTTGTCATAGAATGTAATGTTAATTTCTCTTCCATAAGGTGCCTCCAACATCGTTTTAGAGAATCGAGAAATCGAACAGCTGATCAAGCTCTCATGTGACCGAATGCTGCAGACAATGCATTCACGGATCACTATGGAGGAGTTTTGGTTCCTGACTCAAAGGGAATACTGTGCCGTCTCCCTCCGAGCATTAAAACACACGGCACGCTGATTCAGCTCTCTCGTCTGCATTAAAAACAAATATCGATCGAAGTTGGATGTGACAGGAGAGATGAGGTGCGCACTGTCGATCACGACCCCTGACTTTGAGAAGCTCCGACGCGACATGCATTAAGCACAGCCATCTCATTACTGGTGGTGAGATAAATAGATTAAGTCAGACTAATTTGCAATTGACTGTCATATCATTTTCAGATATAAAAATGGGGTCGCGGGCCAAAAAGGTTTGGGAACCAGTCTGCTAATCCCTACCCTCTGACCCCTAAACCCTGCCCTCTGACCCCTAAAACCTACCCTCTGCCCCCTAAACCCTACACTCTGCCCCCTAAACTTTACCCTCTGCCCCATAAACCCTACACTCTGTCCCCTAAACCCTACCCTCTGTCCCCTAACCCTACCCTCTGACCCCTTCCGCTACCCTCTGACCCCTTCCCCTACCCTCAGTCCCCTTCCCCTAAACCCTACCCTCTGCCCCCTCCCCTAACTCTGAGGATCTTGCAAAGCTCTACAAGTATTGAATAAATCAAAATCAATATGGATACAGATGAACTATTACTGCAAAACAGTAACCTTGCTCTCTGATAGGCTGGGATACCAAGGATACCGATCCCATCACTCACTCCATTGTACAAGCTGCTTACGGTGTTGGAGCTGGGGGGTAGGGTGTAAGGTGTTGAGGGTAGGAGGTAGGGGACCAGTGAGTGTGTTCAGTCTGTGTTTGCATGTGTGTGTTTAGTTTAGTCTGATGTGTCAAAACCATGGACCACGAGCCACATTAAAAGCCGACAAGAGGCCCTGAAGTCTGAATATACTGTACACTGCATTCCCCTGGACTTTTTACACATTTTGTTACATTACAGCCTAATTCTAAGCGGTGTGGTCAGCATGTTATTCTAAAATAGATACATTTAAAAAAAAAAAATACAAATCCTTCTACACACTATACTCCATAATGACAAAGCTAAAACAGCTTTTTAGATTTTTTCCCCCTCCAAATTTCTTATAAAAAAAAAGAATATATATTACATTTACATAAGTTTACTTTCCATAACACTACTCTCCTACATGCATGCACACACTGTCTCCTCCTCCATTCTCTTCTCCCTACATCCTTCTATATCATCCTACTCTCTTCCCCACTCTCCATGCACCCGTATTGTTCCAGGGCTGGAGGGCTGTGTGTGTATGTTGTGGTCAAGGACCCCAGATCATTTGGTCCTTATATAATAACACATTTACAAACCTTTCATAAGGTAATGGATGAGGGAGAGAAAGAGAGGGAGCGAGAGAATTAGAGGTAGATAGAGAGGGAGTGAGAGAAAGAGGTAGAGAGAGAGAAAGAGAGAGGTAGAGAGAGAGAAAGAGAGGTACATAGAGAGAAAGAGAGGTAGATAGAGAGAGAAAGAGGTTGATAGAGAGAGAAAGAAAGTGAGGGAGTGAGAGAAAGAAGTAGAGAAAGAGAAGATAAAGAGAGAGAGAAAGAGGGAAGTAAGAAAGAGGTAGAGAGAGGTACATAGAGAGAGAGAAAGAAAGCGGTAGATAGAGAGGGGGAGGGAGCGAGAGAAAGAGGTAAAGAGAGAAAGAGGGGCAGGGAGTGAGAGAAAGAGGTAGAAAGAGAAAGAGAGGTACATAGAGAGAGAAAGAAAGAGAGGGGGAGGGAGGGAGCGAGAGAGAGGTAGAGAGAGAGAAAGTGGGGGAGGGAGTGAGATAAAGAGGTAGAGAGAGAGAAAGAGAGGTAGATAGAGAGAGAGGGGTAGATAGAGATATGGAGAGAGAGAAATTAAAGGGTCCACAGTGATGAAAGCAAAACTGCACTGTCAACCTTCACCATAAGGGGGAGAAAAAGAGGGAGAGAAGAAACGAGAGATGGAGATGGGAGAGAGAGAGGCAGGTAAGGTAGTGATTGAGTGAGAACGGGGAGGAGAGAAAGAGAGAGAATGGGTTAGAGGGAGAGATAAAGAAATGAGTGTTTTGCAGGAAATGTATAAAAATAACTGCACTTATTTTAATATTTTAGAATAGAAATCAGGGTAACTTCACTTGGGTAATATTTTATTGACTCGTTAGATCTTCAAAACTATTTTTCATAATAAATGTCCGCTTTATGTTCTTCAAAGAACTGCAACAATAAAAATAAAAGTAAAATACGGTAGAAAATGTATAAAATTAAAAGGCTAAACAAACAGTTTTATGAACAATACCACAGCTCAATGCTTCTTCTTTACTTCAGATATAGAGCATAGAGGAGACGGAAGAGAGGAAGAGAGGGGTAGACTAGAGGGAGAGAGGAAGAGAGGGGTAGACTAGAGGGAGAGAGGAAGAGAGGGGTAGACTAGAGGGAGAGAGGAAGAGAGGGGTAGACTAGAGGGAGAGAAGAGAAGGGGTAGACTAGAGGGAGAGAGGAAGAGAGGGGGTAGACTAGAGGGAGAGAAGAGAAGGGTTAGACTAGAGGGAGAGAGGAAGAGAGGGGTAGACTAGAGGGAGAGAAGAGAAGGGGTAGACTAGAGGGAGAGGGGATAGACTAGAGGGAGAGAAGAGAAGGGTTAGACTAGAGGGAGAGAAGAGAAGGGGTAGACTAGAGGGAGAGAGGGGGTAGACTAGAGGGAGAGAAGGGGTAGACTACAGGGAGGAGAGAAGGGGTAGACTAGAGGGAGAGGGATAGACTAGAGGGAGAGAAGAGAAGGGATAGACTAGAGGGAGAAGAGAGGGGGTAGACTAGAGGGAGAGAGGGGTAGACTACAGGGAGAGAAGGGGTAGACTAGAGGGAGAGAGGGGGTAGACTACAGGGAGAGAGGGGGTAGACTACAGGGAGAGAAGGGGTAGACTACAGGGGAGAGGGGGTAGACTAGAGGGAGAGAAGGGGTAGACTACAGGGAGAGGAACAGAGAGAAATAGAGATATATGGAAAGATAAAGAGTTGGAGAGAGGGAAATAATTAGTTACATTTTTCCGTTTATTTACTACTTTTTCTTTAATGATTTATGTCCCGCTCACAGTCTGATTCCCATGCAACCATGTGATTGGCTGGCAATATTGCTTGGATGACCTGGGGGAGTTCACTGACAGCAGATACAAATACAATGAGCAGATCAGAAACAATGGAGAGTTCTGCCCGTTCTGGACAGTGAATTTCTATCTGCTTTGTTCCTACAGTTAGCCCGTGTCTCAAATGGCAGCCTGTGCACTACTTTTGACCAGAGCCACGTAGATCATAGGCCTCTGGTCTAAAGTCATGCACTTTTAGAGGAAAAGGGTGCCATTTAAGACACATACAGTCTTACACGCTCTGAATGACTTCATACTCACCCCCTCAACCTTCTCCACATCGCCCGCACTCACACACACACACACACACACACACCCCACACCCACACCCACACCCACCCACACCCACACACACACACACACACACACACACACACACACACACACCTGCCTGGCTGGGGTTGATCACCTGGACAACGGGCGGGACAATCAACCAATGAGGTGAAGCAACAGGATGCACGGAGAGGGAGGGCCAATGACAGTAAATTAACTCAAATTCTCTTAGCCAATGGCATCATGAACAGCTCTATCGCTATAGAAACACATGATAACACGTAATATTCAGTTTTGGATTATTTTACAGACATTGTTGATATAAAACACTCATCAGAGCAGGTACAGTCAGTCGTACATGTAATGTCTATAGCACAGGCTGTAAAACAGGGCTGGGCCTGTGGCAGGGGAACATATCCTGCCTTTTACAGCAGGGTCACTCACTAAACCGCACCCCGACACAAACACACCACCCGGCCTCTCAGAGACACTGTAGCCCAGTCACACCTCAGTTGGTCAGTATCTGCTGTGTGTTGGGAGGTGAGGGAAGGTTGATTGGGTACAAATTCAGTTGTTACGTGTCCTGTATCTGTCCCATCTTGTTATTGATGATTGATAAATGATCTTGCAATAACAATATATGCCATTTCTCAGATGCTTCTACCCAAAGCAACACACTTTTTAACTTATGGGTGACCCCAGCGGGAATTGAACCCACAATCCTGGTGTTGCAAGTGCCATGCTCTACCAATGGGGCTACAGAGGACCACCATGTACTGATCCAGTTGTTATGTGTTGTCTGTCTGTCATTATTAAGCCCAGTAATAATGGTCTGATGGGCGTAAAGGAAGTATATTACGTTGAAGTGAATAAACCAGGTGGTAGTTTATTGTAAACCCAGTTGGTAGGTCAGGTGGTAGTTTATTATAAACCCAGTTGGTAGGTCAGATGGTAGTTTATTATAAACCCAGTTGGTAGGTCAGGTGGTAGTTTATTATAAACCCAGTTGGTAGGTCAGGTGGTAGTTTATTATAAACCCAGTTGGTAGGTCAGGTGGTAGGTCAGGTGGTAGTTTATTATAAACCCAGTTGGTAGGTCAGGTGGTAGTTTATTATAAACCCAGTTGGTAGGTCAGGTGGTAGTTTATTATAAACCCAGTTGGTAGGTCAGGTGGTAGGTCAGGTGGTAGATTATTATAAACCCAGTTGGTAGGTCAGGTGGTAGATTATTATAAACCCAGTTGGTAGGTCAGATGGTAGATTATTATAAACCCAGTTGGTAGGTCAGGTGGTAGTTTATTATAAACCTAGTTGGTAGGTCAGGTGGTAGGTCAGGTGGTAGATTATTATAAACCCAGTTGGTAGGTCAGGTGGTAGTTTATTATAAACCCAGCTGGTAGGTCAGGTGGTAGATTATTATAAACCCAGTTGGTAGGTCAGGTGGTAGGTCAGGTGGTAGATTATTATAAACCCAGTTGGTAGGTCAGGTGGTAGGTCAGGTGGTAGTTTATTATAAACCCAGTTGGTAGGTCAGGTGGTAGTTTATTATAAACCCAGTTGGTAGGTCAGGTGGTAGGTTATGGCTGTGCTGGGTTTAGGAGTAACTCCTGTAGTCTCTGCTCTGTTAGCAACACATGGAGTAAGATAATTCAACGTGCAACAATTTCCCCATAGAGTTTAAACTGCAAACATTTTCATTCTTCCTCTTTTCTTCATCAGCATCTTCGTCAGCATCATCTCACATTTCGTTGGCATCACAGAGTCAGTGATGAAATGTTGGTGTTTTATATATATATATATATATATATATATATATATATATATATATATATATATATATATATATATGCGGTATGTGTAGATAGGTAGGTAGGTAGTTCTGGTGTCTGGTCTCCTCTCCAGAGTCTTTTGTTTCCATAGTGTTGATAGGTTGATATCACGTTGTGACGTTGTATTGTTTTGTACAATAAACGTCCCAGCAACACTTGAAACACACAAAGCTCCTTCTCCCACCTACCTATAGCGAGTCGGCGTATCAAGCCACCATGGCAACCCTGGTGGGTGTGGCTCTTCCTGTCTTGTTGCCGGGGTAACGTCCATCCTGCTGACTTGTGGGTTAGGGCTAGGTTCAGGTAATCTGGTGTTATACCATTGGACAAAACACCAGTCTTACACTCAACTATAACTGAGTTTATTAAAGTGTTAATCTGGTTATTCTGATTTTGTCTCTGTATGACAGAAGACAAGCATTCTCTCGGTTCTTTCCTATTCTGACCAGCCCCCCTCATCTCTCTGACCCTGCTCCCCCTCCTCTCTCTGACCCTGCTGCCCCCTCCTCTCTCTGACCCTGCTCCCACCTCCTCTCTCTGACCCTGCTCCCCCTCCTCTCTCTGACCCTGATCCCCCTCCTCTCTCTGACCCTGCTCCTGCTCCCCCTCCTTTCTCTGACCCTGCTCCCACCTCCTCTCTCTGACCCTGATCCCCCCTCCTCTCTCTGACCCTGATCCCCCTCCTCTCTCTGACCCTGCTCCCCCTCCTTTCTCTGACCCTGCTCCCACCTCCTCTCTCTGACCCTGCTCCCACCTCCTCTCTCTGACCCTGCTCCCACCTCCTCTCTCTGACCCTGCTCCCACCTCCTCTCTCTGACCCTGCTCCCACCTCCTCTCTCTGACCCTGCTCCCCCTCCTCTCTCTTACCCCGCTCCCCCTCCTCTCTCTGACCCCGCTCCCCCCTCCTCTCTCTTACCCCGCTCCCCCTCCTCTCTCTGACCCTGCTCCCACCTCCTCTCTCTGACTCTGCTCCCCCTCTCCTCTCTCTGACCCTGCTCCCCCTCCTCTCTCTGACCCTGCTCCCCCTCCTCTCTCTGACTCTGCTCCCCCTCCTCTCTCTGACTCTGCTCCCCCTCCTCTCTCTGACCCTGCTCCCACCTCCTCTCTCTGACTCTGCTCCCCTCTCTGACCCTGCTCCCCCTCCTCTCTCTGACCCTGCTCCCCCTCCTCTCTCTGACTCTGCTCCCCCTCCTCTCTCTGACCCCTCCCCCTCCTCTCTCTTACCCCGCTCCCCCTCCTCTCTCTGACCCTGCTCCCACCTCCTCTCTCTGACTCTGCTCCCCCTCCTCTCTCTGACTCTGCTCCCCTCTCCTCTCTCTGATCCCCCTCCTCTCTCTGACTCTGATCCCCACTCCTCTCTCTGACTCTGCTCCCCCCTCCTCTCTCTGACTCTGCTCCCCTCTCCTCTCTCTGAGTCCACAGGACAGTTTATACCAGAGAGAGACGGGAGAATGGTCCTTTAAAATAATTGCTCTTTACTGGTCCTTTACTATCTGCTTGCTATATTCTGGTTGAACACAGAGAGGCTGTGGTGAGTGGCTATTACTGTACAGCATGGGCCTCTGCCCTCATGACAGTCTCTTCGTCTCACTCTGTGTGTGTGTGTGTGTGTGTGTAATTTTCTGCGTGTGTGTGTTTGTGTAGTGTGTGTATCAGAGCATGTCCTCCTGTATGTGTGTATACGTGTATATGTATATATGTCAGTGGAGGCTGCTGAGGGGAGGACGGCTCATAAATGTGTCTGGAATGGAGTCAATGGAATGGTATCAACCACATGGTTGCTCCGTTCCAGACATTATTATGAGCCAGCCTCCACTCAGCAGCCTCCACGGGTGTATATAAATGTCATTAGTTAGTTCCTCCTCTCCTCACACGTAGTACTCCTTGTCTTTGTTGTTCTTGTTCTTGGAGATCTTGGCGATGCCCAGCGGCTTGTCCTTGGTGCTGCCGTTAGGCTGGGTGGCAGAGTTACTGATGTAGTTGCGGCTCTCGTCCACGTGGTACGAGCCCTCGTCCCGGTTGCGGTACTTGTACATGGCGTAGAGCAGGATGAGGATGCAGAGGGCGGCGGCCGCCACGATGCCCACCACCATGCCTGTGGTGCTGCTGGACTCCCTTACCACCTCCGACGTCCCCGGGAACGGCTTGACCTCCGGGAGAGGGGGGTGGGCTGCTGGAGGGAGGAGGAGGGGAGGGAGAGGGGGAGATAGAGAGAGTATTTTATTCCATGCTGGCTGCCAGCATCTTTCTATTTAATCTGGCTGCCAGCATCTTTCTGTTTAATCTGGCTGCCAGCATCTTTCTGTTTAATCTGGTTGCCAGCATCTTTCTGTTTAATCTGGCTGCCAGCATCTTTCTGTTTAATCTGGCTGCCAGCATCTTTCTGTTTAATCTGGCTGCCAGCATCTTTCTTTTTAATCTGGCTGCCAGCATCTTTCTGTTTAATCTGGCTGCCAGCATCTTTCTATTTAATCTGGCTGCCAGCATCTTTCTGTTTAATCTGGCTGCCAGCATCTTTCTGTTTAATCCGGCTGCCAGCATCTTTCTGTTTAATCTGGCTGCCAGCATCTTTCTGTTTAATCTGGCTGCCAGCATCTTTTTGTTTAATCCGGCTGCCAGCATATTTCTGTTTAATCTGGCTACCAGCATCTTTCTGTTTAATCTGGCTGCCAGCATCTTTTTGTTTAATCTGGCTGCCAGCATCTTTCTGTTTAATCTGGCTGCCAGCATCTTTCTTTTTAATCTGGCTGCCAGCATCTTTCTGTTTAATCTGGCTGCCAGCATCTTTCTGTTTAATCTGGCTGCCAGCATCTTTCTGTTTAATCTGGCTGCCAGCATCTTTCTGTTTAGTCTGGCTGCCAGCATCTTTCTGTTTAATCTGGCATTGTTTTTGTTTAGATTTTGGCTTCCTTGATACTGTAAAGCGTCTTTCAGTTCATGAAAAGCGATATAAAAATGATATGTATGCGGCAGGTAGCCTGGTGGTTAGAGGGTTGGACTAGTAACCGGAAGGTTGCCAGATCAAATCCCCGAGCTGACAAGGTACAGATCTGTCATTCTGCCCCTGAACAAAGCAGTTAACCCACTGTTCCTAGGCTGTCATTGTAAAGAAGAATTTGTTTTTAACTGACTTGCCTAGTTAAATAAAAGGTCAAATAAAAAAGTATTATTATTATTGGGAAAATAATATAGGACAGTGCTCTATTTTCACTTGCACTGCAGAATTTAATGCAGTAAATGTGTGATCGCAGGGTAAACTTTCTGCTTCACACTAAACCTTCTAAAATAGTTTTTCAATCTAGTCTAGCCAGACTGTTAGTGTGTGAGGTTAGTAGTATAGAAGTAGTACTATAGCAGTAGTAGTATAGCAGTAGTACTATAGCAGTAGTAGTATAGCAGTAGTACTATAGTAGTACTATAGCAGTAGTAGTATAATGTACTCTATATGGTATGTATTACCAGAGCTGGGGTCACATGGGTCAATGTCCTCGTCATCACTGGGACACTCAGCTGATGCCACCAGCAGGTCGTCTGTTGACTGGAGAGAGACGTTAGATCATAAAACACACACTATTGTTTTTTAGTAATTTATTCATCCCTGGAGCCTTTCACGTTAATGATATCTACATGTCTACATGTAATCTATTTTCAGAGAGCTCCTCTCATTCTACAAACAGAACCCAATAAAACGCTCAATGTGAAGTCAAACACATTTAGATTTTCTGGATGCATGAACATGACATCCTCGCGCACACGCACACACACGCACACACACGCACACACACACACACACACACACACACACACACGTACGTCCTGGCAAACTGCCAAATTGTGAAAGGAGAGGCGGAGAGAGCGAGTGAGAAGACAGAGTTGTTAGTTACCAGCTGTGATCTAATCACAAGGGAGGAATATACTCATCCTTCTCTCCTCCCCTTCCTCCTCTTCCCTTTCTTCTCCCTCATTCCCTCTCTCCTTTCTTCTCCGACCTCTCTCCCTTCTCCTACCCTCTTTCCTTTCCTTTCCTTTCTCCCCCTCTCGCCTTTCTCCTTCCCTATCTTTTATCTCCCTCTCTCTCCTTTTTTCCTCCCCTCTCTCCCTCTCTTTCCTTTCTTCCTCCCCTCTCGGGCCTGCTCCGGCCCGAGCTTCATGAATTTGCGCCAGTGCTGGGCAATCGGAGAGTGCAGAGGAAGGCAAATATTATGTTATCAGGACTTTTTCAAACGTCTGAATTCCTAGTCTATTTCCAGTGATCAGGCTGGTACATATATAATATCAAATATAATACAGTAACTAACCAACAGTATACAGTACAGTGTAGTAACTATGAATCCTTCATGTCTCTGCCCAGATCTCCATGTCCTATCAGCAACACAAGGGAAGAAGATGCTCCTTTGACCAACCCCCCCCACACCTTCTCTGGCAGCGCCCCTCTCTCCCTCTCCCTCCTGTTGCCATGGCAACTCCAAGTTCAAGCCATTAAAATGAAGGGAAATAGAAAGGGAGTGTTTCACTGAGAGACACAAAACACTGACACTCACCACTAGACAGAGAGAGAGAGAGAGAGAACGAGAGAGAACGAGAGAGAGAGGAGAGAGAAGAGAGAGAGAGCGAGAGGAGAGAGAGAGAGAGAGAGAGAGAGAGAGAGAGAGAGAGAGAGAGAGAGAGAGAGAGAGAGAGACACACAAAACACTGACACTCACCACTAGACAGAGAGAGAGGAGAGAGAGCGAGAGAGAGGAGAGAGAGAGAGAGAGAGAGGAGAGAGAGAGAGAGAGAGAGAGAGAGAGAGACAGAGAGAGAGAGAGAGAGAGAGAGAGAGAGAAGAGAGAGAGGAGAGAGAGAGAGACAGAGAGAGAAGAGAGAGAGAGAGAGAGAGAGAGGAGAGAGAGAGAGAGAGAGAGAGAGAGAGAGAGGAGAGAGAGAGAGAGAGAGAGGGAGAGAGAGAGAGGAGAGAGAGAGAGAGAGAGAGAGAGGAGAGAGAGAGAGAGAGAGAGAGAGAGAGAGAGAGAAGAGAGAGAGAGAGAGAGAGAGAGAGAGAGAGGAGAGAGAGAGAAGAGAGAGAGAGAGAGAGAGAGAGAGAGAGAGAGAGAGAGAGAGAGAGAGAGAGAGAGAGAGAAGAGGAGATAGAGGAGAGAGAGAGAAGAGAGAGAGAGAGAGAGAGAGAGAGAGAGAGAGAGAGAGAGAGAGAGAGAGAGAGAGAGGGAGAGAGATGGAGGAATGGAGTGTTGGAGGAAGGGAGAGAAAAAGAAAGAGCTATGTTGGGAGAAAGAGCGAGATGGAGGAAAGAGAGAGTAATGGAGGGAGAGAGGGAGAAAGGACAGGATAAGGACAGTCATAAGAAAAGAAGGAAGGAGACAAAGTGGTGCAACTTAAGTTAACATCATGCTAATCATATTCATGAGCGAGACTCAAACATCGACTTTACAGCTGAGAAATGTGTGTGTGCATAAACGTGTGTGTGTGTGTGTGAGTCAGTGATGAATTAAAATGGAAGTGTGATGCATTGCAGTAGTCATAACTAACCTCTGTACTGAGACAGGAGAGAACAGCAGAACCAGATATATAGAACAGGTCTAGAACCCAACATAGAAGAGGACTAGAATCCATAAAAACCTCACAAAAGAAATGGGCGAAAAATATTTTGACGAATACGCGTCCCAAGATAACCGAAATGCAGCACGACACAAGTCTAGCACAAAAGCACTATACAAGCTAACATCAAATGAATTACTACATCAGCCAGGTACTTCTTGCAACGATGTGATAGATTTCACTTTTGCTAATTAGCAAATCAAAAATCACATCTGTAAGCAGATGTGTTTCTTTAGATCAATGTGATACCTGTTACTGTAATCTTCCATCTCTCTGCACCTTACAGGCTTGCTGCCCTATGCACATAGACATGGAACACTGGTCACTTTAATAATGGAACACTGGTCACTTTAATAATGTTTACATAATGTTTTACTCATTTCATATGTATATACTATATACTATATTCTAGTCAAGACCATCCTATTTAACTATTTTTGTACATCTTCAGATGTATTTAATATTATATCCATATTCTGTCTGTAATGTACATACATCCAATCACACAGTTTGAACACATCTACTCATTCAAGGGTTTTTCTTATTATTTTTTTTGGTACTATTTTCGACATTATAGAATAACAGTGAACATATCAAAACTATGAAATAACACATATGGAATCATGTAGTAACCAAAAAAGTGTTAAACAAACAAAAATAAATGTTATATTTGATATTCTTCAAAGTAGCCATCCTTTGCCTTGATGACAGCTTTGCACACTCTTGGCATTCTCTCAACCTGCTTCAAGAGGTAGTCTCCTGGAATGCATTTCCAACAGTCTTGAAGGAGTTCCCACATTTGCTGAGCACTTGCTGGCTGCTTTTACTTCACTCTGCAGTCCAACTCATCCCAAACCATCTCAATTGGGTTGAGGTCGGGTGATTGTGGAGGCCAGGTCATCTGATGCAGCCCTCCATCACTCTCCTTCTTGGTCAAATAGCCCTTACACAGCCTGGAGGTGTGTTTTGGGTTATTGTCCTGTTGAAAAACAAATTATAGTCCCACTAAGCGCAAACCAGATGGGATGGTGTATTGCTGCAGAATGCTGTGATAGCCATGCTGGTTAAGTGTGCCTTGAATTCAAAATAAATCACTGACAGTGTCACCAGCAAAGCACCCCCACACCTCCCTCCTCCATGCTTCACGGTGGGAACCACACATGGGGAGATCATCTGTTCACCTACTCTGCGTCTCACAAAGACACAGCGGTTGGAACCAAAAATCTCAAATTTGGACTCAGAACAAAGGACAGATTTCCACCGGTCTAACGTCCATTGCTCGTGATTCGTGGCCCAAGCAAGTCTTGTCTTCATATTGGTGTCCTTTAGTAGTGGTCTCTTTGCAGCAAGGCCTGATTCACGCAGTCTCCTCTGAACAGTTGATGTTGAGATGTGTCTGTTACTTGTACTCTGTGAAGCATTTATTTGGGCAGCAACCTGAGGTGCAGTTAACTCTAATAAACGTATCCTCTGCAGCAGAGGTAACTCTGGGTCTTCCTTTCCTGTGGCGAACCTCATGAGAGCCAGTTTCATCATAGCACTTGATGGTTTTTGCGACTGCACTGAAATTTCCAGGATTTACTGACCTTCATGTCTTAAAGTAATGATGGACTGTCATTTCTCTTTGCTTATTTGAGCTGTTCTTTCTATAATATGGACTTGGTCTTTTACCAAATAGGGCTATCTTCTGTATACCACCACCACTACCTTGTCACAACATAACTGATTGGCTCAAATGCATTAAGAAGGAAAAATATTCCACAAATTCACTTTTAACAAGACACACCTGTTAATTGAAATGCATTCCAGGTGACTACCTCATGGAGCTGGTTGACAGAATGCCAAGAGTGTGCAAAGCTGTCATCAAGGAAAAGGGTGGCTACTTTGAAGAATCTCAAAAATAAAAATGTAATTTGTTTAACACTATTTTGGTTACGACATGATTCAATGTGTTATTTTATAGTTTTTATTCTGCAATGTAGAAAATAGAAAACATATAGAAAACTCTTGAATTAGTAGGTGTGTCCAAACTTTTGACTGGTACTATATATATATATAGATATAGATAGATAGATATATATATATATATATATATATACATACTCCGGATTCCGACATTGCTCGTCCTAATATTTCTATATTTCCTAATTACATTGTTTTACTTTTTAAATGTGCATTGTTGTGTATTGTTAGATATTACTGCACTATTGGAGCTAGGAACAAAGCATTTCGCTACACTCGCAATAACATCTGCTAAATATGTGTGTGACGAATAAAATTTGATTTGATTTGATCAAACTGGTATAACTAAAGACAGCCTTTCAATACCATTAGAATCTAAGTTGATTCAACATTTTCCATCTAATCAAAAGGGAACTGTTTCCTCAGCTGACCTCTACTCATATGCCAATCAAACTACAGACCTGTCAATCAAACTTCAGCCACCCTTTTAAGTTGTCAATTAAAAGTGAGCCAATTAAAAGTCTGTTCCACACTTGCACTCCTGAACAATGCCAACCTCTTCCTATAGCCTCATCTCCTCTTTATCGCTCTGTCTCTCCGCCTCTCCGTCTCTCCTCTAAAGCCTTATCTCTCCCTCTCTTTGTCTGGCAGTGATGCATGCTGCCTTCCAGCACAGATGGATAATGAAAGGGAGAGCGAGTGAGAGACAGATAAAGAAAGGGAGAGAGAGAAAAGAAAAGGGAATGATAGAGAGATGAACTGAAGGAGGAAGATGTGATCATGCTGAAGGAGTAAAATCAGTACCTGATCAGCTGAACAATGCCAACGAGCGTCCATGCCTGCCTGACTGCCTAGCTCACACATCACATCACACACACACACGGTTTACACATACTGCTCTGCCACTGTCTTCAGAAACACACACACATCGGTTAGCAGCAGCTCTGTCAGCGTAGAGAAACGAGGAGAGAATAGGAGATGTACTAATACACTAACTACCTATCACTGCTGACAGAGAGAGAGAGAGAGAGAGAGAGAGAGAGAGAGAGAGAGAGAGAGAGAGCAAGAGGAGACAGAGCGAGAGAGGGGGGGGTCTGAGGTTGCTATAGTTGGTTCTACCCATAAAACACACGCACACACACACACACGCACACGCATACACACACACACAGAAAAACATCCAAACTAAATTGAGCAGAGTGAGACAGAGTTGACACTCTTCAACATTATTAATAATTCAGACTCATAGGAGGGAATCTCACTAAATTCAGGAAGAAACACAAAAACACACACACACACACACACACACACACACACACACACACACACACACACACACACACCCACTGCACCATATCAAGCATACATATGACCTAATTCCTATCTTGGTATACCACCGACTGCACACACACACACACACACACACACACACACACACACACACACACACACACACACACACACACACACACACACACACACACACACACACACATCAAGCATACATATGACCTAATTCCTATCTTGGTATACCACCGACTGCACACACACACACACACACACACACACACACACACACACACACACACACACACACACACACACACACACCTGAGGTGTAAAGAGCAACACTGTCGGTGAATCTCAAACCACCGCCTCGCCCCTACCAACTCGCTCTGAGGGCCCTCCGGTGTCACGTGTTGCTCAGAGTGACTTCCAGAGAGTGGAGAGGGGATCAGTAAACCCATCAACGTCGGGACACACTGGTGATTTAAATGATGCAATTCATGTTCCACTTTCAAATAATAAAATGAGCATGAAATTCTATTGCACAAATCCCACCAGATGTAAAGATTAGTAACAGTTAAACATTTTATTTGGGAGGTATTTCATCTGTTACATGTGTCAAGTCTCCAAATCCGACATAAACAAATGCATGTGACATATAATTAGGAACACCTCTCCGTTGTTTTGTAGGTAAGGGGATAGCACTTAGCTTTGATGCCTGCAGCCTTGCTGAGGGTCTAATTAGCCACTACACCCTGGATCATTTTCACTGCCCCAGCATTTGGACACTTTTGCATATGGCGGAGGTGCACGTGAAAGCGCCAATGGAGGGCCGAAGGGCGAGGGGAAGGGAGTGATTTGGGTTTCAGCCTGTGTCTCACTCAGTCACTTAAACCCTCCCTCCATCCATCCAGATCCATTATTGATGCCTGAGGCTTACAGCTCTGTATTCCATTATTTATGTCTGAGACAGCTGGCAGCCTATACCCAGAGGAGCTATACACTATGGAGCACAACAGAAAGAGAGAGAGAGGTTTCACTATCTCCATGGCAACTCGCATCATTGGATAAAAAAAATTCAGAGCATGGCAGAACATTTCATGACCCAGAATCCCTCTCCACACAGAGAGCCTGTTCATCATCATAACCTCCTGACTAGTCATAGCAGACAAGCGGTGGTCATAGCAGGTCATAACTTTCATAGCAGCTCATAGCAGGTTAACACAGCTCATTGCAGAGGATAAGTTCATTAGAGTTAGCCTCTCTCAGCCTCTCTCAAATAAATTCCTCACAGAGTTCAAGTAACAGAAACATCTCAACATCAACTGTTCAGGAGACCACTACTAAAGGGCACCAATAAGAAGAAGGGTGTTACGGTTTTCTTCCGTGGAATGAGAGTCGGACCAAAATGCAGCGTGGTAATTTAGATACGTGTTTAATAAACTAATAAACACGATAATACAAAAACAACAAACGGAACATGAAAACCTATACAGCCTATCTGGTGACAATAAACACAGAGACAGGAACAATCACCCACCAAACACTTAAAGAATATGGCTGCCTAAATATGGTTCCCAATCAGAGACAACGAGAATCACCTGCCTCTGATTGAGAACCGCCTCAGGCAACCATAGACTTTGCTAGAACACCCCACTAAGCCACAATCCCAAAACCTACGAAAAAACCCCATACAAAAACACAACACAAAATAAACCCATGTCACACCCTGGCCTGACCAAAATAAAGAAAGAAAACACAAAATACTAAGACCAGGGCGTGACAAAGGGTCTTGCTTAGGCCAAGAAACACGAGCAATGGACATTAGACCGGTGGAAATCTGTCCTTTGGTCTGACGAGTCCTAATTGGGTATGTGTCTTTGTGAGACGCAGAGTAGGTAAACAGATGATCTCCCCATGTGTGGTTCCCACCGTGAAGCATGGAGGAGGAGGTGTGATGGTGTGGGGGTGCTTTGCTGGTGACACTGTCAGTGATTTATTTAGAATTCAAGGCACACTTAACCAGCATGCCTACCACAGCATTCTGCAGCAATACACCATCCCATCCGGTTTGCGCTTAGTGGGACTATAATTTGTTTTTCAACAGGACAATAACCCAAAACACACCTCCAGGCTGTGTAAGGGCTATTTGACCAAGAAGGAGAGTGATGGAGGGCTGCATCAGATGACCTGGCCTCCACAATCACCCGACCTCAACCCAATTGAGATGGTTTGGGATGAGTTGGACTGCAGAGTGAAGTAAAAGCAGCCAGCAAGTGCTCAGCAAATGTGGGAACTCCTTCAAGACTGTTGGAAATGCATTGCAGGTGAAGCTAGTTGAGAGAATACCAAGAGTGTGCAAAGCTGTCATCAATGCAAAGAAGAATCAAAAATCCAAAATATATTTTGATATGTTTAACACCTTTTTGGTTACTACATGATTCCATATGTGTTATTTCATAGTTTTGATGTCTTCACTATTATTCTACAATGTAGAAAATATAAAAAATTAAGAAAAACCCTTGAATGAGTAGGTGTGTCCAAACTTTTGACTGGTACTTATGTAAATGAGATATTTCTGTATTTCATTTTCAATACATTTCTAAAAAGATGTTTTCACTTTGTCATTATGGGTTATTGTGTGTAGATGGGTGAGCTTGAAAAACAATTTAATTCATTTTGAATTCAGGCTGTAACGCAACAAAATGTAACACAAAAATAAGTCAAGGGGTATGAATACTTTCTGAAGGCACTGTTTCTATTTGGGTCTCCCGAGTGACGCAGCGGTCTTAGGCACTGCAGCTCAGTGCCAGAGGCGTCACACTACAGACCCTGGTTCGATTCCACAATTTTTTGATTGAGAGTCCCATAGAGCGGTGAACAATTGGCCCAGCGTTGTTAGGGTTTGACTAGGGTAGGCCACTGTAAATAAGAATTTATTCCGAACTGACTTGCCTTGTTAAATAAAGGTGAAATAATTGTTTTTTAAAATCTATATGTGTGAGGTTACGAATAGCTAAGATATCCTGTTTATGCCTTAGATAGCGTCGTAGTTCGTTTCCTACCTGCTGCGTAGTTCCTCCTCCTTGCTTCTTATTTGTGGCGGTTGTTGTGGTGATGTCGCCGGCATTGGAGGCGGGATCTAATCGGTTGCCCCCGGCGGCAGCGCTGGATTGGGGAGTGATGGAGGAGGAGGGCATGTCCCCAACCAATCGTGTGCTGCCCTCCAGGCGGATGTGGGAGTGTCCCTCGGCGGCCATGTTGAGTATCTTCAGTCCGTTGTAGTAGAGACCGGCCATCTGACCCTGGAACTGACCTGCTTCCTTTCCTCTTCCCACCGTCACCGTCGTCTGGCTGTTGAAGATGGTCAGCTGGCGGCCTGGACACACACACGCATACATAGGCGTCGTTGTGTGATGATAATACACACATTAAGCATGATGTTAATGAGTTGTAAGCATGATGTTAATGAGTTGTAAGCATGATGTTAATGAGTTGTAAGCATGATGTTAATGAGTTGTAAGCATGGTGTTAGGTTGTTGTAAGCATGGTGTTAATGAGTTGTAAGCATGATGTTAATGAGTTGTAAGCATGATGTTAATGAGTTGTAAGCATGGTGTTAGGGTGTTGTAAGCATGGTGTTAATGAGTTGTAAGCATGATGTTAATGAGTTGTAAGCATGATGTTAATGAGTTGTAAGCATGATGTTAATGAGTTGTAAGCATGGTGTTAGGTTGTTGTAAGCATGATGTTAATGAGTTGTAAGCATGATGTTAATGAGTTGTAAGCATGATGTTAATGAGTTGTAAGCATGATGTTAATGAGTTGTAAGCATGATGTTAATGAGTTGTAAGCATGATGTTAGGTTGTTGTAAGCATGGTGTTAGGGTGTTGTAAGCATGGTGTTAGGGTGTTGTAAGCATGGTTTTAGGTTGTTGTAAGCATGATGTTAATGAGTTGTAAGCATGATGTTAGGTTGTTGTAAGCATGATGTTAATGAGTTGTAAGCATGATGTTAATGAGTTGTAAGCATGATGTTAATGAGTTGTAAGCATGGTGTTAGGGTGTTGTAAGCATGGTGTTAGGGTGTTGTAAGCATGGTGTTAGGGTGTTGTAAGCATGGTGTTAGGGTGTTGTAAGCATGGATTTAGGTTGTTGTAAGCATGATGTTAATGAGTTGTAAGCATGATGTTAGGTTGTTGTAAGCATGATGTTAATGAGTTGTAAGCATGATGTTAGGTTGTTGTAAGCATGATGTTAATGAGTTGTAAGCATGATGTTAATGAGTTGTAAGCATGGTGTTAGGGTGTTGTAAGCATGGTGTTAGGGTGTTGTAAGCATGGTGTTAGGGTGTTGTAAGCATGGTGTTAGGGTGTTGTAAGCATGGTGTTAGGGGGTTGTAAGCATGGTGTTAGGTTGTTGTAAGCATGGTGTTAGGTTGTTGTAAGCATGGTGTTAGGTTGTTGTAAGCATGGTGTTAGGTTGTTGTAAGCATGGTGTTAGGTTGTTGTAAGCATGGTGTTAGGTGGTTGTAAGCATGGTGTTAGGTTGTTGTAAGCATGGCGTTAGGTTGTTGTAAGCATGGTGTTAGGTGGTTGTAAGCATGGTGTTAGGTTGTTGTAAGCATGGCGTTAGGTTGTTGTAAGCATGGTGTTAGGGTGTTGTAAGGATGGTGTTAGGTTGTTGTAAGCATGGTGTTAGGTTGTTGTAAGCATGGTGTTAGGTTGTTGTAAGCATGGTGTTAGGGTGTTGTAAGCATGGTGTTAGGGTGTTGTAAGCATGGTGTTAGGTTGTTGTAAGCATGGTGTTAGGGTGTTGTAAGCATGGTGTTAGGGTGTTGTAAGCATGGTGTTAGGTTGTTGTAAGCATGGTGTTAGGTTGTTGTAAGCATGGTGTTAGGGTGTTGTAAGCATGGTGTTAGGTTGTTGTAAGCATGGTGTTAGGGTGTTGTAAGCATGGTGTTAGGGTGTTGTAAGCATGGTGTTAGGTTGTTGTAAGAATGGTGTTAATGAGTTGTAAGCATGGTGTTAGTGTGTTGTAAGCATGGTGTTAGGTTGTTGTAAGCATGGTGTTAGGTTGTTGTAAGCATGGCGTTAGGTTGTTGTAAGCATGGTGTTAGGTTGTTGTAAGCATGGTGTTAGGGTGTTGTAAGCATGGTGTTAGGTTGTTGTAAGCATGGTGTTAGGTTGTTGTAAGCATGGTGTTAGGTTGTTGTAAGCATGGTGTTAGGGTGTTGTAAGCATGGTGTTAGGTTGTTGTAAGCATGGTGTAGGTTGTTGTAAGTATGGTGTTAGGGTGTTGTAAGCATGGTGTTAGGTTGTTGTAAGCATGGTGTTAGGTTGTTGTAAGCATGGTGTTAGGTTGTTGTAAGCATGGTGTTAGGGTGTTGTAAGCATGGTGTTAGGTTGTTGTAAGCATGGTGTTAGGTTGTTGTAAACATGGTGTTAGGTTGTTGTAAGCATGGTGTTAGGGTGTTGTAAGAATGGTGTTAGGTTGTTGTAAGCATGGTGTTAGGTTGTTGTAAGCATGGTGTTAGGTTGTTGTAAGCATGGTGTTAGGTTGTTGTAAGCATGGTGTTAGGGTGTTGTAAGCATGGTGTTAGGTTGTTGTAAGCATGGTGTTAGGTTGTTGTAAGCATGGTGTTAGGGTGTTGTAAGCATGGTGTTAGGTTGTTGTAAGCATGGTGTTAGGTTGTTGTAAGCATGGTGTTAGGTTGTTGTAAGCATGGTGTTAGGGTGTTGTAAGCATGGTGTTAGGTTGTTGTAAGCATGGTGTTAGGTTGTTGTAAGCATGGTGTTAGGTTGTTGTAAGCATGGTGTTAGGTTGTTGTAAGCATGGTGTTAGGTTGTTGTAAGCATGGTGTTAGGGTGTTGTAAGCATGGTGTTAGGTTGTTGTAAGCATGGTGTTAGGTTGTTGTAAGCATGGTGTTAGGGTGTTGTAAGCATGGTGTTAGGGTGTTGTAAGCATGGTGTTAGGGTGTTGTAAGCATGGTGTTAGGTTGTTGTAAGCATGGTGTTAGGTTGTTGTAAGCATGGTGTTAGGTTGTTGTAAGCATGGTGTTAGGTTGTTGTAAGCATGGTGTTAGGGTGTTGTAAGCATGGTGTTAGGTTGTTGTAAGCATGGTGTTAGGTTGTTGTAAGCATGGTGTTAGGTTGTTGTAAGCATGGTGTTAGGGTGTTGTAAGCATGGTGTTAGGTTGTTGTAAGCATGGTGTTAGGGTGTTGTAAGCATGGTGTTAGGGTGTTGTAAGCATGGTGTTAGGTTGTTGTAAGCATGGTGTTAGGTTGTTGTAAGCATGGTGTTAGGTTGTTGTAAGCATGGTGTTAGGTTGTTGTAAGCATGGTGTTAGGTTGTTGTAAGCATGGTGTTAGGTTGTTGTAAGCATGGTGTTAGGGTGTTGTAAGCATGGTGTTAGGTTGTTGTAAGCATGGTGTTAGGGGGTTGTAAGCATGGTGTTAGGTTGTTGTAAGCATGGTGTTAGGTTGTTGTAAGCATGGTGTTAGGGTGTTGTAAGCATGGTGTTAGGGTGTTGTAAGGATGTTAGCATGTCATAAGCGTGTTGTTAGCAGGGTATAAGCATGTTGTAAGCATGTTGTAAGTATGTTGTTAGCATGATGTAAGCATGTTGTAAGCATGTTATTAGCATGTTGTAAATATGTTGTTAGCATGTTGTTAGCATGATGAAAGCATGGTGGTAGGGTGTTGTAAGGATGTTAGCATGTCATAAGCATGTTATTAGCATGGTGTACACATGTTGTAAGCATGTTGTTAGCATGTTGTAAGTTGTTAGCATGTTGTTAGCATGTTTAAAGCATGATATGGGACATGTAGAGGAAGAGTAGGATGAAGAGAGAATAGATGGGATAGCCGAGAGACGGTTGCTGTGGAGACGCATCATGAGAGAGTCATCATGTTGACATATCGATTGATTATCCTCAAATATGGTTATTACAGCCTTAAGAAGCCCAATGAAGGAAGCATTATGAAGACATATGAAGCTCTATGAAGCACACACAGGTCATAGCTTTGTCTCTGGTCACAGTTAAAGGGAGTTCAGGCATTTAAAGGAGCTCTGCTGAGGGTTAAGAGGTCAATTTGAAACAAAACAGTGCATTGAACATCTCTCAAGTCTTACATGTAATATCTGGTTCTGAACTTTACTTTGACTATACAGATTATAATGTTCAACATTGATATATGCTTTAGTGAACACTTTAAATGTTTACAATTGGAGAAACAATATTATGAAACATCTTAAACAAGTACATTTTTATCTGTATTAGTTTCACATTTATTCAGATTAATCTTCCCATTATCCGTTTAACCTGGTATTATTACCTCTCTCTTTATCTACAGTTTACAGTAAATTACTGTATTACAGAACAGTACAGTTACACTACAGTTTACACAGTCTGACAATATTATACTCTAACAGTTACTATAGCGTTTAAACTTAGTTATGGATTTATCATTTTAGATGTTAGTTGATGGTCACAGTTTCAACTTCCTTCAGGTTGACTTTTAGCTGAAAGTTTAAAGGCATTTTAATGATGTTTTTACCTTTGTCGAGTAGCCAATCGTCAACTATTCGACCGAGCCGATAGGGGATTCTCTGTCTAGCGATGGCCAGGCGCTCGTTATCAATGTTGCCTTTAATTTAAAGATGAAAACACAGTAATTACACCTGGCACACGAGCTGGACAACAAAATAAATAGCCTTGAAGAGAAAGTCAAGGTCCTGTCCAAGGTCCTGTCCAAGGTCCTGACCAAAGTCCTGTCCAAGGTCCTGTCCAAGGTCCTGTCCAAGGTCCTGTCCAAGGTCCTGACCAAGGTCCTGACCAAGGTCCTGTCCAAGGTCCTGACCAAGGTCCTGTCGGTCCGAACATTGTTGCTGTGTCATTAACTTCCATAAGAGTTACGTTCATGAGTAGCAACCAGCAAGCAGACATCGACTTTCTGTTCTTGGACTTTGATTTAAAGAGACATTTAAACAGTTACTTAACATCTGACAGACAGGAGACAGCTCTGACTGGGTTTAGAGAGTTTGGTAAAACAAGAGAACAATAATGATAATCACTGTTAAAGGTAACAGATCAACCTTCATACACCTCTGTCTGGTGTTTAGCCTTTTAGCTAACAGATCAACCCTCATACACCTCTGTCTAGTGTTTAGCCTTTTAGCTAACAGATCAACCCTCATACACCTCTGTCTGGTGTTTAGCCTTTTAGCTAACAGATCAACCCTCATACACCTCTGTCTAGTGTTTAGCCTTTTAGCTAACAGATCAACCTTCATACACCTCTGTCTAGTGTTTAGCCTTTTAGCTAACAGATCAACCTTCATACACCTCTGTCTGGTGTTTAGCCTTTTAGCTAACAGATCAACCTTCATACACCTCTGTCTAGTGTTTAGCCTTTTAGCTAACAGATCAACCTTCATACACCTCTGTCTGGTGTTTAGCCTTTTAGCTAACAGATCAACCCTCATACACCTCTGTCTGGTGTTTAGCCTTTTAGCTAACAGATCAACCCTCATACACCTCTGTCTGGTGTTTAGCCTTTTAGCTAACAGATCAACCCCCATACACCTCTGTCTAGTGTTTAGCCTTTTAGCTAACAGATCAACCCTCATACACCTCTGTCTGGTGTTTAGCCTTTTAGCTAACAGATCAACCCTCATACACCTCTGTCTGGTGTTTAGCCTTTTAGCTAACAGATCAACCCCCATACACCTCTGTCTAGTGTTTAGCCTTTTAGCTAACAGATCAACCCTCATACACCTCTGTCTGGTGTTTAGCCTTTTAGCTAACAGATCAACCCTCATACACCTCTGTCTAGTGTTTAGCCTTTTAGCTAACAGATCAACCCTCATACACCTCTGTCTAGTGTTTAGCCTTTTAGCTAACAGATCAACCCTCATACACCTCTGTCTAGTGTTTAGCCTTTTAGCTAACAGATCAACCCTCATACACCTCTGTCTAGTGTTTAGCCTTTTAGCTAACAGATCAACCCTCATACACCTCTGTCTGGTGTTTAGCCTTTTAGCTAACAGATCAACCTTCATACACCTCTGTCTGGTGTTTAGCCTTTTAGCTAACAGATCAACCCCCATACACCTCTGTCTAGTGTTTAGCCTTTTAGCTAACAGATCAACCCTCATACACCTCTGTCTGGTGTTTAGCCTTTTAGCTAACAGATCAAACCTCATACACCTCTGTCTAGTGTTTAGCCTTTTAGCTAACAGATCAACCCTCATACACCTCTGTCTGGTGTTTAGCCTTTTAGCTAACATATCAACCCTCATACACCTCTGTCTGGTGTTTAGCCTTTTAGCTAACAGATCAACCCTCATACACCTCTGTCTGGTGTTTAGCCTTTTAGCTAACAGATCAACCCTCATACACCTCTGTCTGGTGTTTAGCCTTTTAGCTAACAGATCAACCCTCATACACCTCTGTCTGGTGTTTAGCCTTTTAGCTAACAGATCAACCCTCATACACCTCTGTCTGGTGTTTAGCCTTTTAGCTAACAGATCAACCCTCATACACCTCTGTCTAGTGTTTAGCCTTTTAGCTAACAGATCAACCCTCATACACCTCTGTCTAGTGTTTAGCCTTTTAGCTAACAGATCAACCCTCATACACCTCTGTCTGGTGTTTAGCCTTTTAGCTAACAGATCAACCCTCATACACCTCTGTCTAGTGTTTAGCCTTTTAGCTAACAGATCAACCCTCATACACCTCTGTCTGGTGTTTAGCCTTTTAGCTAACAGATCAACCCTCATACACCTCTGTCTGGTGTTTAGCCTTTTAGCTAACAGATCAACCCTCATACACCTCTGTCTAGTGTTTAGCCTTTTAGCTAACAGATCAACCCTCATACACTCTGTCTGGTGTTTAGCCTTTTAGCTAACATATCAACCCTCATACACCTCTGTCTGGTGTTTAGCCTTTTAGCTAACAGATCAACCCTCATACACCTCTGTCTGGTGTTTAACCTTTTAGCTAACAGATCAACCCTCATACACCTCTGTCTAGTGTTTAGCCTTTTAGCTAACAGATCAACCCTCATACACCTCTGTCTGGTGTTTAGCCTTTTAGCTAACAGATCAACCCTCATACACCTCTGTCTGGTGTTTAGCCTTTTAGCTAACAGATCAACCCTCATACACCTCTGTCTGGTGTTTAGCCTTTTAGCTAACAGATCAACCCTCATACACCTCTGTCTGGTGTTTAGCCTTTTAGCTAACAGATCAACCCTCATACACCTCTGTCTGGTGTTTAGCCTTTTAGCTAACAGATCAACCCTCATACACCTCTGTCTGGTGTTTAGCCTTTTAGCTAACAGATCAACCCTCATACACCTCTGTCTAGTGTTTAGCCTTTTAGCTAACAGATCAACCCTCATACACCTCTGTCTGGTGTTTAGCCTTTTAGCTAACAGATCAACCCTCATACACCTCTGTCTGGTGTTTAGCCTTTTAGCTAACAGATCAACCCTCATACACCTCTGTCTAGTGTTTAGCCTTTTAGCTAACAGATCAACCCTCATACACCTCTGTCTGGTGTTTAGCCTTTTAGCTAACATATCAACCCTCATACACCTCTGTCTGGTGTTTAGCCTTTTAGCTAACAGATCAACCCTCATACACCTCTGTCTGGTGTTTAGCCTTTTAGCTAACAGATCAACCCTCATACACCTCTGTCTGGTGTTTAGCCTTTTAGCTAACAGATCAACCCTCATACACCTCTGTCTGGTGTTTAGCCTTTTAGCTAACAGATCAACCCTCATACACCTCTGTCTGGTGTTTAGCCTTTTAGCTAACAGATCAACCCTCATACACCTCTGTCTAGTGTTTAGCCTTTTAGCTAACAGATCAACCCTCATACACCTCTGTCTAGTGTTTAACCTTTTAGCTAACAGAACAACCCTCATACACCTCTGTCTAGTGTTTAGCCTTTTAGCTAACAGATCAACCCCCATACACCTCTGTCTGGTGTTTAGCCTTTTAGCTAACAGATCAACCCCCATACACCTCTGTCTGGTGTTTAGCCTTTTAGCTAACAGATCAACCCTCATACACCTCTGTCTAGTGTTTAGCCTTTTAGCTAACAGATCAACCCTCATACACCTCTGTCTAGTGTTTAGCCTTTTAGCTAACAGATCAACCCTCATACACCCCTGTCTAGTGTTTAGAATTTTAGCTAACAGATCAACCCTCATACACCTCTGTCTGGTGTTTAGCCTTTTAGCTAACAGATCAACCCTCATACACCTCTGTCTAGTGTTTAGCCTTTTAGCTAACAGATCAACCCTCATACACCTCTGTCTGGTGTTTAGCCTTTTAGCTAACAGATCAACCCTCATACACCTCTGTCTAGTGTTTAGCCTTTTAGCTAACAGATCAACCCTCATACACCTCTGTCTAGTGTTTAGCCTTTTAGCTAACAGATCAACCCTCATACACCTCTGTCTAGTGTTTAGCCTTTTAGCTAACAGATCGCTAAATAACTCTTGAAAATATATGATTAATACTTAAGATAACAACAACAATATAAAATGTTTAAAAACCCAATGCTAAAATAAACACAATCAGTTTTTCCTCTTCGTTTCCCCCCCAGTCTAGTTAATACATTTAAATGTTTATTGTGTTGCTGTTTGGCCAAATGCCCCAACGGCTATTATTATTTTCTTTTTTAAATAAATCACAACTGCTATCTGTATTAAATGTTTACATGGTTCATTTACGTGTCACACTATTTAACATAGCAACATACATGTCCAGTCATGTCAGTACAGACTCCCTGGAGTCAAGGCAACAGCGGAAGTGTGACTACAAATGTCTTTTTTTTATGTTTAAACAGGGAAAACAACAACCTAAAATACACATTTGGTCTTCAGCAAGTCATAACACAAGTGGTAATAGTAACGTAGTATGATGTAGTATTAACATAAGCAACATCTTTACATTAATACTGATAGAAACAGTTACGATACATAGTCACTTCCTTTAATTCAGGAAGAAGCCGAAGCCCTGTCATGTGATTGGCTGTGACAAGCAGGTGTCGGCTGTGGTCGGTCCCTACCTGAGGGGTAGCGCTCTATAATTGGCAGGTCGTCCAGCTGCAGGGTTGCGTTGCCTCCGCTGCGGGTAAACCGAACTATGTGGTACTTCCCATCATTCACGGATTTAGCAGTCTCTTCAATGTTGATGTCATCTGTCCCCACGTTAAACACTACCCGAATATTTCCTTTATCCTGGGGAGAGAGAAATGGAGAGAGAAATGGAGAGACATAGAGACAGAGAGAGAAATGGAGAGACATAGAGACAGAGAGAGAAATGGAGAGACATAGAGACAGAGAGAGAAATGGAGAGACATAGAGACAGAGAGAGAAATGGAGAGACATAGAGACAGAGAGAGAAATGGAGAGACATAGAGACAGAGAGACAGAGAGAGAAATGGAGAGACATAGAGACATAGAGACAGAGAGA